>NC_084772.1:1505000-1682500 GCF_028858725.1 Colius striatus
GCGGGGATCGAACCGCCGGCAGCGCCGCCGCCTTCGGCTCCGCTCGGCTCCTCCCGCCGGCGGCGAGCGCCGCGCTCGGCTGCCTTTCGGAGAAGGTCGGGGGGAAGACGAATGGGCTCGGAAATCGCCGAAGAGTCTTGTCGCCGCTCGGCAATCTGTTGCCCTGTAGCCGCCCCGGGTGTGCGTGTGCGTGTGTGTGTGAGCGCGCCGCGGGCGCAGATCCGGGCCTTCAGCCCAGCTCCTCGCCAACCACAGCAGCTTATCAGGGGACCCGGATATTTCAGTATCAGCTCCATAGCCGCTGTGTCCAGCCCTCGGGGGTTCACAGGGAACGAAACCGTCATCCCCGCCCGAGGCAGTCCTTTTCCCAAGGCACTGCGGGGCTGGGAGGTCTCCCTGCGAGGAGGCTCCCCTCCCGTGCACAGCGGTCTCCGCAGCGTTTCCCACCGACATTTGTGTACTCTATTTCTGTAAAGGCTTAGAGCGTCTTCCCCTTTCACGGTTTTAAAGGGAGCTTTCCACCCCAACAGTTCGATTTAGGGCTGAGGTGGGGTGCGTTTGGTTTGCACTTGTTTGTGGATTGGGGGAGATGTTACTGCAGATGAAGACCGATAAATTATTTAATCTCTAGGAAGTGCTTCTGCAGAAGCATGCTGGAATGGCGGGCGAGGGGGTTTGGATGAAGGGAGAGGCTGTAGGTGCCACAATAGCAGTGCAGCAGTGCATACACCCAGAGCCCATGGACGGGAGAGCAGGCAGTGACCACGCTGTCTTACACAATTAGTCTATGGTGACTCTTGCTTTCCAAAGAACAGAGCTCTTGGGTTGTTTTTTATTCAGTGAATTGCATCAAGATGATAACCTGTTTGCTGGACTTGATCAGTATATTGAGGATTGAAATAAACCCTATGTATATATATATATATGTATATATGCACATATATACATATATTTCCATCAAACAGTCTCAGAGTAACGAGTGCTAGGCTTGTGGCTTTGTACCTGACTTGCAAATGCTGAGAAGACTGCTGTGGTGAAAGGGCTTGTAATGTGGTAAACTGGGAGGTGTCTGTCAGTGTGGAAACTCCAGTGAAGTGTGGGGTGGGGAGAGCAGTGTTGCTATGAGCACAGCAGCATCTGGAGGGAGCGGCGCAGCCGTGGGCACCGGGGAGAGTGATGTGCAGGGAACAACTCAGGGAAATTAACATTCCTGAAAATTAATTTAAATATAATGTAGGCATTAGCATTTCACCTGGTCAAGCTCCATTAGGCAGGCTTGCTGAGAGCCTAATGAATTCTTAATAAAGATTAAATCACATGTTCATTAGATTTTGATGAAAGAGACTGCTATTTTATTTTCTTAGTGCTGTGTTATTGGTGTGCTTCTAGATCATAAATCTCGTCCTCATGAATGACTGAAGCAGCTTCACACTTGGATATTGCCTGGAAAAGAAGCACAGGAATCTGTAGACAGTTGAAAAAATGCTAAGTCAAAGGAACAGAGAGCAGACATTTTTTACAGAGGACTAAGGAGAGGTTACACTCTGTCCAGCCAATCCTTGAAATATTAGGTATCAGGAGAAGAAGTGACAGGTAGAAACTGCAATAATTTGAGAGTGAGAGCGTAGCCAGGATGGGGATTAGGATTTGTAAAATTAACTGTAGGGATCTTTTAGTGAAATATTTGGAGATATATTTCATTGGGTGAGCAGCAAGTTACCCAGCAAAGAAAGAGTTGCTGGTGGATGGCAGAGAGGGTGGAACCGGGGGCTAGCCTGTACGTTTCAAAAAGGAGCAACACAGCTTAGGAATGACACTTTTCTTAGCACCCAAGCTTACTTTGACACCCTTACCCCTTTCACTTTGACTACACCCATCTGGGCTGCATTATTTTTTCACAACCGGTCCCACAATCCACTTCATGCCTCAAAATGCAGGGTCAGGGCCAAGCTAGCCAGGGGAGCAGTCCCAAAAGGCATAGCTGTGCCTTGCAAGTCAATGAGACTCCAGAGTGTGCCACAGTGTTCAGAATCAGGCTGTGACCAGATTCTATTTTCACTTGGCTCAAACTGAAAAACAGCTTTAACCAAACAAATCTGGGGCCTCCTTTGAAGCTCCAAGCCAGAGGGTGAGAGTTGCTGGACGAAAGACATCCGTCTTCCGCTCCCACCACCCCATCTCAGCAAATTCACTTTGATGTAGGACTGCAATGGATGTCAACATTGGAGTTTTTTTATTTAGATCTTATGTCTTGAAAGAAATACTAAATATGTGATCTTCTTTCTGCAGCTGTAGCATGGAATTGAGACTAGGATATTTTTGTGGAGACTTACAGCTCTAGTGAATGTATTTGTTTGTCAAAAGCCCCAGCCTAGGAAGACACCAAGCATATCTGTGCCTGTTACTGCTCAAGCAGGATACTTAAATACATGCAATGGTCCAGTGGTGAGCAGGGATGGACTGCTTGGGTGGGGATGCCATCAGCATCAAGCTTCTAGGGAATTCTGTGTTTCATCGCACTAGTGCAGGGAGGCTGGGTTAACTGGCATGGCTTCAGAGGGAAGGTCCTGCCACCTTCTCAGCAGCAGCCGTTCTGGATGGTGAGCCAGGGCAATACTTCACCTTCCCAAAGGAGGTGGTTACTGATGGCTGTGGCATGCAGAAGAAGACACAGCTTCACCTGCCCACAGGAAAAATCTTGGGATTTGGGGTTTGGGTTTGGATTTTGCCTCTGCAGAAGCAGTGGCTTCTGTCCCCACTGAGCTGGGAGCAGAAGGCTGGGTCCTGCTCCCTTTCGTAAGATGCTGGAGCCTCCATCCCTGCATGTCCAAACAGCTGTGTCTGGCTTCACCAGCAGTGCTGGCAGTACCTCAGTCATTAGGGTTCTTTGCTGTGCCATTTTTTCTGAAATGTTTTCATGTGTGATGTATGAGAAGAATGGGAACCTGCAATCAGGAGAGAAACACATGGGTGTACAATGCTTATCTTTAAATATCTACTATCTGCTCTCAAACAGCCACCAGTCCCAATAGCCATCTGATATATTGTTTTGACCTTTTTAAAAAAGCCCCTCCAAACAGCCCCAGGCTTTACTTGCTCTCTGTGTAAGTGAATTACTTATAATCTAATGAACTTCTTCAGAGGGAGCAGCAGTCCCCGCCCACTGGTTTTACAGCCCATCTCAGCAATTTGATGGTAAATGCCATTGGAACAAAATGATGTGTTGTGAACACCCACTTGAGTGCTCTTTGCTACACTCTGTGTCTCAAAGCTATAGTGACTTCACACTTGCAGCCCCTTCCTCTGGGAATAACCTCAGCCCACGGGGGCTTGTAGTGTGGGGCTGCTTTACCTCAGCCATGTGTGTCTGGGGAGATAACTGCAAGTTGTGTCTTCGTGGTCTGTCCCACTCCTCAGCATAGTTTTTCTGCCCTGCAGCACTGGGTGTGGACCCTGACTCGTCCCTGCTGTCCAGGAACTGTTTGATAATGGTGTGAGCTGGCAGTCCTGAAGCATGAACCTCACTAGAGCATGAGGTCAGGCAGAGCCAGGCTTATCCTTCATGTCTCCTGCTTTGTTTTACAGGATTTCTGTGACTTAAGGCCCAAAGTAGGGCAGTGACAGGCAGCGCCTGGGCTGTGTTTGATCTGGGTTTCAATAAGCAGGGGAAAGAGCTTCAGCCTTTATGATGAAGTTGTGTCAGTCTCCCCAGACCTGCTCCAGCACACTTTGCCCTGGCTGTGGATTTGGCACAGGTCCTATCGCACACTGTTGCTGTTCAGACCCCAGCAGGGAGGCAGCTCTGGTGGGGCTGTTGGGGCAGTAAAACCTGTCCCAGGTAATAAACCTCCTGCTGTGGCAGTTCTGGGATGTAGGGGTGGCAGCTGATGCCTTGAGGAAGGCAGAGCCTCCTGCCGGGCGTGAGAGATCATCCCGCTGGGGTCTGCTGCGGGACAGGGCCCTTCCTCCCACTGCAGCTTTTTTCCCCACCTCCTTCCCAGGTGCTCTCTTGCACCCCTGGATGCTGTGGGTGCCATGTTGCACACCATGCAATGGCACAGTGCAGGAGGTTGCCTCTGAACCAGGCAGGAATAAGAGCTGAGAACAGAGGAAAGCAAAACTGTTCATTTTGGCTTGCAGTTGCAAAGGGCAATCGTGTTTTCAGCACTTCCTTCCTTCCTTTTGGATTATTAATTGTGCTTATAAACCAAAGCATTAACCACCATAGTTTGTTCTTTTATAGCTAAGGTTCTTGTTATTAGGCTGAGAGAGATTTCAGAGGAAAGCAGTAACAGTATTAGCAGACAAGACAGAATACATTTTGGGTTTGGGTTTTTTCTTTTTCCCTGACAGTTTGTAATTTGTTACTTGTTTTAGGGACTCATGAAAGTAAAAATATCTTTCAGTGGCAACACTGAACTGCATAGCTTCTCCTCTTTCAACCTAGTTTTAAAACCTTAAAGGAAATTTGCCTGTCATATTCTGACATGACACATCTAGTTCTGTTGGAAATGTTTTAGCAATCTAATGAGATGAAAGCGGTTCTTTTAATGAGCTCTGAAGAAAGAGACAAATCTGCTGCACAAATGTATCCAGGGATCTGTTTTGTTTTATGGCTTGGCTGACCCAGAAGTTGTAAGAGACATTAGACTGAGTCATGGCAAATGAAAAAAGGTGATTTTCCTCCTCATTCTGTCCTTCCCATCTGTCTGGGACACGCACCTGATGTCAGTTCTGCAGCATGCTTACCTGGGGAATATGGGGAAGATGATCAAAATAGGAGAGGAATTAAAAAGACAAATAATGGAGGTAGAGCACTTTGTTGGCTCTTTTGCTTGTTCTGATCAGGAGAGAGAGGGAAATGAGGAAATGCTTCACTGCTGGCTAAGGCCAGAGCAGGTTGCTGGTCACCTGGAGAAGAAGAGGCAGTTAATAATGTTCTTACAGACTCATAAGCAGCTACCTGTGGTGGAGCGAGTTTCCTTCAGCTGCTTTGCAGAGTTACAGCCTATCCTTCCTTGTAGGTATCCAGCTCCCCTGGTTTCTTCTGCTTTTGCAGGATAGAAAATCACAAATGAGTGCTGCAGCTGCTGAATTTGCAGCCCCATAGCTTGATGCAAGGGTAGGATCTAAGAGCTTGATTTTGCAAACTTGTGAGTTCATTCACCTCCTGCTCAAGCTGTGAGGAAGGTAAAAAGCTTTCACTGGGAGCCAGCAGCAGTTCCCAGCACACAGAAGGACCTATCCTCTGTGCACTGAAGTCCATGGTTAAACTCTGGCTGCAGAAGACAGGATCTGGTCCATTATTCATTATGAGAGTGTGAAGCTCTGGCAGAAGAGAATTATCAAAACTGTCTCCAATTTAGGTGGTCAGGGCACTTAAAAGTCTTGTCACTCTTCCTGGTGCAATTGCCAGTCTCCTGAGATCCGTGGTTTCTGTTGGGCCTGAAATTGCCTCTGTGAAGCCTGGACTCACATGATGACTGGGTGAGCTCTGTTTTCAGGGGCCCTTTGCATATTTCTCTGTTTTGTTTTTGAAGGAAAATTTCCAGTTTACCTCATTTCAGAGAAAAGTTAAATAAGAAATATCCTTATTCTAGCCCAAGGGTTCAAGAATTGGGAGCAAAATAAGAAAGAGCCCAAATAAAGATGAGGAAGCCCAACACATCTCAATCACTTGGTTGGCTTTGAAGCCTGATTCCTTTTGTTTGTTTTTTTGGTTGCATTAGCAAAATTGAAACCAGCAACCTCACTTATTTCAAATCAATTTGAATGCTACTGACCCCAAATCCTCTCTCTGACCTCACTGGACTTTGGGCCAAGTTCGTTTTATGCTGAAGGTGATGTCTGTTCAATGCTTAATTTTATGAGAGCTGATGAATTTCAGATGCTCACATATATCCAGCGGGATACTGGAAATGGCTAAATTTCATAGAATCACATAATCACAGAATGGTAAGAGGTTGGAAGGGACCTCTAAAGATCATCAAGTTCAACTCCCCAGTTGTTTCATTGACAAAAATAAAACCAGGAAAGAGAAAAGTCTGGAAATCACATTTTAAAATGCATTGGCACAGCAACCTAAGGCCATTTTCCCTGCATCAGAAATTCTTTTGTTTCATTCTTAGAGAGAAATACTAATGATTGTTTTTGCTACAGTTTTCCTGATGCTGAAGAAATGATCTTCCTAATGTAAAAATCCCCCTAAATTGTTAATTGAAACATTCTCATTTTATTTTTAAGACCATCCATGCAAATGGCAGATGTAGGGAGGCTGGAGGATTACAGTCCTGATTATATGATGCTGTTAGGATTCTGCCTAAAATCACAAAATGCAGAAGGCTGAAAAATGCTACTGGATAAAGCAAAGGAACTGATGATTTTCTAGTGCTGAGCAAAAGGGAGGAAAAAAAGAGTCCTTTAATCCAAAGCCCAATCATTGTGAGTTTATTGTGATGATAGAATAAAACTCTTGATGGAGGCATTTCTTAGCTTACCAAGGAAAATGCTTACCCTCTCCAGCTTTCAGGTTAATTGAGAAAGAACTGAGGATTGCTCTCTCACAAGGGAGCCCAGGAAACTGTCTAGTAAGCTGTCATCATGCCTATTTTCAAATTGCTAATCAATAAGATTTCTGACATTGAAAGAAAAGGCTTCTCAGAGCTGAAATTGCTTTGTTTTTCTTTATTCCTGGGCATATCCTGCTCAACTTGGTCATTAAAGAGTTGATTGGTTTATCAGCAGACCTCTCATCTGACTATAACACCTGTAAGCTTAAAACAAAAGAGCCAAAGTGTACTTGAGAGAGAAAAGAAGTGTAGGTAACAGAGTCTTGCCATGACTTAACAAGTTTGAGCTGTGGCTATTAGTAACCTTGCTCTTCCCCATCAGCACCTCCTGTGGGATTTTGTGTCCTCTGGAGCCAAAGACAATTTATCATATGTTGTATTTGGCACAGGATAGCCTGTCCAGTCTTTCAACAGAAATTCTGCTGCTTCATGTTGTAAAAGTTGTTTTTGGGGAGAGGTTTGGAAACATCATCCCAGGAAGAAAAGAAAGCCTGAAGGTGTTGGCTGGCTCTGTTTAGGATCATGGTGTTCAGGGAAAACTTGGAGCAGGTTTGGCAGAGACAGGGTACAATACTGGTAGGAAATACAGAGTTTAATAACAAGGAAAGGGACTTTCTTCCCTTTGGCATGTGGCAGGCTACTTTGTGTGGAAATGTTTCACATCCTGAGGCCATGAGGAGCGTCTCCAGGAGATACATTAGCGAGCAGAGAGGGGCTGAGCAGGCTCTCGCTGCTCCAGAACACTCTACTCCAGAAATATCCTGTTCAGAGAGGTATTCACCGCACTGTTAGCACCTTGACACGGAGGCTGGGAATGGATGTTTCACCTCTGTGCACGTCCCTTGTCTGAAACATAACCCCCCAGTGTGTAAAACAGTCTGAAAGGCAGAGCAGTGACTCAACATGCTCTCAGGCTCTCCAGCAGCTTCAGATTTGTATTAAATGCAACTTGAACACACTGTAACAGTCTGGTACAAGACTTGGAGCGTTGCTGCATCAGCTGGGAATGGTTACAGAAGGGTGTGAGATAAGATCAGGCCTGAATTGTAGATGACAAACGTGTGTACTGCCTCCTAGCAGAATTTGGTGATTTACCCTCTCCCTGTTAAGGATGGATTGGAGTTAGTACCTCCAATTTTAAAGCATTAAGCAAAAGTGCATAAGAAGGGCTGAGGACACAAAATAGATGTTAGGCAGAATAATCTAGATAACAAATGAGAGGTTTTATTGCTAGATCTCTGGAGCTGTGGCACAGGGAAGCTGGCAGTGTTATAGTGATGTTTCCTCATTGCCAGTACAGTGCCCCTTATTCATTACAGCCCTGGTCTTTGCTGCTTCTGTACCATGGGCCTTGCTGTAATCTGTTGCCTACCTTTACAGCAAAGAAGTTACCTCATTTTGATGTCTGTCAGTGAAATAATACCACATCTGTATTTCTGGAGGAATTTTGTGTGGAAATGGTGTGGGTTGGCTCTGTATCTCCCCAAAGTTCATGGTGAGACGTTCAAATCACTTCCAAGGCACCACAATGTACATCTGCACGCCATAATTTGAGGTCATGATAGCTAAGCCTCTGTGAGTTCACCTTCTCTCTTGTGCTCTTATGTGGCTGGCATGGCAGGGCATGTGCTCCTTCGTAGCATGGAGGTTTCTGCCTGGCTTCACCCACTGAGTGGACATACCATCCTCATACTGAGTTTTGCATATAACAAAAGCAGGTTGGCTACATAAATGGTGCAGAACAGAGATTTTGATTCCTCTGCCTTGCTGAGGCCTCATCTGGAGTCCTGTGTCCAGTTCTGGGCTCCCCAGCTCAGGAGAGACAGGGAACTGCTGCAGAGAGGCCAGGGCAGGGACAGCAAGATGCTGATGGGCTGGAACATGTGTGTGAGGAGGAAAGGCTGCAGCCCTGGGGCTGTTGAGCCTGGGGAAGAGAAGCCTGAGCTCAGGGGCACCTCAGCAATGCTGAGAAATGCCTCAAGGGTGGGTGTCAGGAGGATGGGGCAGTCCAGTGCCAGGACAAGGGGTGATGGGCACAGGCTGCAACACAAAACCGCCACTTAAACACAAGATAAAAAACCCCCTCAAGGTGCTGAGGTGAGGGAGCCCTGGCCCAGGCTGCCCAGGGAGGGTGTGGAGTCTCCTCAGGATGTTTCCAACCCCAGCTGGACACGTTCCTGTGCCTCCTGAGCCAGGGGAAGCTGCTTGAGCAGGGGCTGGGTGACCTCTGCAGGGCCCTTCCAGCCCCCACCGTTCCAGGACTCTATCTGTTGGGAATCTATTCTACTCACCAGCTCTTTACATCTGTAAACAGTGCAAAAGGGTATTAAATCAGGGGCAGTTACAGCTTGCTGCAGCAAAAAAACAGCTCTTTCCACTGGCCAAATAGAGCTCCTTCCACATGGCTCATGAGAATGAGAATGGGGTAGATGCTCCTTTCCAAGGTTAGGTGGGGACTTCATCCCACAGTCTACACATTCTAAAATGGGCAGATATTTATCTGCATACCCCCAGCACAGCCACTGCAGAGCCTTTCTCATCACACTTCATCAGCACCACTAACAGAAATCACTGGGCTGAAGGAAAATTGCCATGATGAACATACACCTCAGAACTTCATCGTACTGCTCATTAATCACAACTCACCCTTCGCTGATTAATTATTTAGCCAAATTGGACAAATTTTTCCGCCTGAATGAGAAGATATTTACTTAATAAAGCAGAAAGCTCCTCGTAGCATGCCCTTGTTTTCCTCAATTTAGCTGCATGAGAAATTTAAACCCTCCTGATCTACAGCTCAGCAAAAAACAATCCACAGTGCTGTATCAACTTGTTACTTTCAAGGTGGTTTCTGCCCAGCCAGTTCTTTAGCAGGAAACCCAATGCTGCTCAATGTGTGCATTTAAGATGTTCAAATTGAGCTGTAGTTACAGGAGCTGATGGTCCTTGATGTGTTATCTGCATCTCTCTGTGTGTGCCGAGTACTGGGAAGCAGGAACAGGAGAGTGCTTTGCCAAATCCCAGCTTGAGGGTCAGCGTTCTCCAACGTTGACTGATGGCATCAGGGTCTGGATAGAAAAGAAGAAGGGCCCCCCAAGGCCCCCATCCTGACTGCAGCCTTGTGCTTGATAGGAATTCCCCTGCAAGTGTGTGGCTGGGACCAGGCAGGTGTTCCCTCTGCAGTGAGATGGGATGTTCAGGAGAGATGAAGGCTGGTGTTGGCACTGGGGGATCAGGCACTGGTAGTGAGTCAACGTCTTGGTATATTCCTTGGTGATGTTGATGTCAGTTAAATGTCTTTCACTGTAGCTAGTTATTAAAGAAAGCAACAAACCCATATGAAGAGGACAGAAATACCAGGAGACAGCCCATAAATGATAAAGAATTCAAAATTAATGCTTTCCATATGCTTCAGTAAATCATTCAGAATTGAGGCTTGATTTATTTACTTCTTTATTTCTCTGCTTCTTCTGCTTAGTGATCCTTCCAAGAAATGAATTTAGTTCAAATTCATGTTTGGATAAACAAATAGTAACATTTTCCCTACATGACAGAGCATGAAAATGGAATTATAACCCTGGTACTTTTAGTTCTCATCGGCAAGAGCAACGTGTACTATTGTGATCGAACAAATAGGTGAGACCTTCTGGCCTGAGCAGACATTCCAAATGAAATTTAAATGCTTATTTGTTTAAGTACTCTTTCATAAGACTTTGAATAGGTTTTTGGACTTTCCAGTAAAATATAGATAAAAACTTTCTCACGCAGTGTCCATAAGAATGACAGAAACCCAGCCAAAGTGGGGTGTGTGAATTCCACAGCAACTGGATGCATAGATTGAGATCTTTTTATCATCTGTGTGGTTGTGAGACTGCATCTGGAATGTTGTGTCCAGTTCTGAGCCCCTCAGTTCAATAAGGACAGGGAGCTGCTGGAGAGAGTTCAGCCCAGGGCCACAAGGTGATGAAGAGAGTGGAGCATCTCCCTTCTGATGAAAGGCTGAGAGAGCTGGGGCTCTGGAGCTTGGAGGAGCCTGAGGGGTGACCTCGTTAATGTTTACAAGTGCATCAAGGGTGGGTGTGAGGAGGCTGGAGCCAGGCTGTGCTCAGTGATGGCCAATGACAGGACAAGGGGCAACAGGGACAAGCTGGAACAGAAAAGGTTCCAAAGAAACACAAGGAAGAATTTGTTCCCTGCTGAGGTGAGGGAGCCCTGGCAGGGGCTGCCCAGATGGGCTGTGGAGTCTCCTTCTCTGGGGACATTCAAACCCACCTGGCTGAGTTCCTGTGTGCCCTGCTCTAGGTGGTGCTGCTCTGGCAGGAGCATGGCACTGGATGAGCTTGGAGGTCCCTTCCAACCCTGGAGATTCTGTGATGCTGTGATTATAAAAATAACCAAGATCATACTGTTTTTATTGTCTCTCTCATTAACTTGGGCACAAACCCATGCAGTGCAGATCCTGTCTGAAGCTCTCTAACACATCCTCCTCCATCTGTTCTCCAGGAGAATCCTCCTCCTTCAGCAGAATGATTGTCTTGATCTTTCTGAAGACTTGCTCAGTGCTTAACCCTGCACTGGCAGTTTTCAGAAGCACTGAGCCCCACAGCTGCCTGATTTCAAGACAGTAGCAACTGCTCAGTGGTGCTGACAGCGAGGCCACAGGACTTGTGCTGCTGCCAAATTAGAGATGCTACTAATCTGTATGTAGTTAAGTCCCAGTGTTAGGCATAACTCGTGTTTCACTTATGCTCAGATCCCAAACCCCAGAACAATTGATGTACACCAGCATCACTGGGCTCCAACAGAACTAGGTTATTGCACACAAATAGGTTTGTGTGCCCCTAAGCTTTGCTGAAGACCCCATCATGTCTGCTCCTGCTCATTGCTACCTGATTTTAGTGTCACCCCGTGGATCCAACCTTTGTCTAGATATCCATGCTGTTTCTCACACCTCTTGGAAAATATCAATCAGAGGGGGAAATAACCAAGCTGCTTACATTGTGGCCTTCTGCCTGCCACCATTTCCTATTGACCTCAGCTGCTCTCAGGTACCAGCTCTCAAGTTTGAGTTACAATTATTTGCCATGTTACTTGTATCAGGAGAAGAAAAGATACTGTCTGGTTTCACTGTAGCATTTTGTACATGTATTTACTGACTTACAGAAGTGAGGTTGTGTGAAATCGCTTGGGACTAAGTTCCTCCCTACTGGGTACTCACAAAACTGCATCTGAGATGTACTGTTCAGTTTTGGGTCACTTAAGCAGAGGAGTAAGCCACTGGTAAATTGGAGCCTCCAAGGTGTTTGGGGCTGGTGCACAGGGTGACTGAGGGAGCTGGAGGAGGGGAAGCTGAGGGGGGTTTCACTGCTCTCGTCTACCATGCAAAGAGGGCAAGATAGAAGATGAAGCCAGACTTCTTAGAGATACACAGTGAAAAGATGAGAGGCAAGAGACCTGCGTTTCATGGAAATGGAAATGGAATAGGAGGAAAAACTGCTTCATGGAGGTTGATGCAGAAGTGGGAAAACAGAGATTCATCATCCCTGGGATTCTCAACATTCAACAGGGACCTGAACAACCTGACTTACTGAGGTGGTAGCTCTGCTCTGGGCAGGGGCCTCTAGCCCAGTGATTCAGTGATTCTATGACAAGAAAATCTGAAGTAATCTTTATTCAATGTTCCTACCTTCTGTTTTAACTAAAGAACTACCCCTCTGTTGGAAAGCAGCTGAGGGACAGTGTTGCACAGCGTTACCAGGGTTTTCCCTCAGAATGCACAAAAAGCAAAGCTTAGCTGGGGATATTGGGTTACTGTTTTTAATTCCCCTTCACACCACTTTGGTTTGTTTCTTTGCTTCTGTGTGTCGCTTTCTTGGGTTTATTCCATGCAGCATTTCATGGGCAGCCTTCTGAAATCCTAATTTTGGGTTTGATTAACATCTCTTTTTGTTGGTGGTGTGGTTTAAGTCACCTCTGTCTGTCCTTGCTCAGCTCTGATAGTGTGGTGATGTATGGCAGTGCAGTCAGGCAAACTCTAGTGCTGATCTGGGTTAACATAACTGGGAAAAACCCCAAACCAAAACAAACCCAGAAAGAAATGTCCATCGAGTGCTCTCACAAGGCAGCAGTGAAGATTGAGATGTGGGATTGTATTGAAAGATTCAGTCACTCCTGGCTAGTTCTGTGTGTTAGGGCTTAGATTTGAGGGTAATCAGTCACGTGCAAGAACTTTGAAAAGTAGTTTTCAAAAGTCTTTCTGTACTTTTAGGCACTTAAATGACAGACTGGTTGTTTCCATACCAGCTTCATTATCTCCCATTAGTTCCTGTAAAAGAAATGCAAATCTTTTCACTGGGGTGAAGTTTCTGTGGTGTTTTAAACGAATTCCTTGTCATCCACAATGCAGTGAAAGGGAAAGTGCAGCCATTTGGTGCCATTTCAGTGTATTCACACCACCTTTTATGCTTTGGAGGTCAAATCCATTTAATCTGGTTATGCTATTTCAATCACATTTACATTTTTAATGCAAAGCTCAGGTTTGCTTCACACTAGAATGGTCTCTCTGGTTTTGTAACAATCTTTAGTTGTCCTGGGCTTTGGAGACTTCTCTCTTTTATTTCCCCTTGGCCTTAGACACACTCTTTGTAATTTATAAGGTAACTTTCCTCCACTGGGTTACCAAAATGCTGCAGAATCCTGATTAAACAAGTGGTGAAGGACATTTTCAAGCTCTGCTTTATTGGGAACAAATTCTGCAGCCTGCATGCAAAGCCTGGTCTTTCTGTGGTTAGCCTAACAGGGGTGGTTTGCTCAGGTCTGTGCTGCCCTTTAAAGGGAACAGTGTTGCATGCAGAATCACTGTTCTCACTCAGCATCCCATTCAGTCAGCCATCCCAGGGCTCCCTTTGCCTCACAAGGGCTCACCAGTTCACAGCTTCAGTAAGACACCTTTTGTGCTCTTACTGTAAGTAAACCAGGCTAGCAAGTCCATCTTGTGAAAGGGATTTGTCACATTCATACCCACACAAAAGCTCCAGAAGGAGTCTGCTCCATCTCCCTTCTCTCCACAAGTCTTCTGGTTCCTCCTCTCCTTAAAGGAAGCTTTCACACAAGCAGCCTTTTTTTTTTTTAACCCAAGAAGAAGGTGCCATGTGTTAAGTAACTTAGGAAGTATCAACAAGACACACCAGACAGTTTAGTGGTTTCTGAAGCCCCACTTGCTTCTGAATTTGAGCAAACCACCTCTCCCATTGGCTTGTGCACTAGTGACCTTCGGCTTTAACTAAGTTCCAGCATTGTCTCCTGAGGGAATGGCAATCAAGGTCTCAAATACTTGACCTGTAGCATCACTCATAAACCATCAGGAGACAAATGGGCAGGCTGGCAGAAGTTTGGCATCACCAGCCAAGACAAGAACTTAGTGCAGACAGTGAAGTGGCAGACAAGAGGCAGAAAGAGCTCAGTCTTTAAAAGCAGGAGCCAAATGGGGAATCATGATCAGGTTCAGGCTCTGGATAAGAAAATCAGGTTGTTTCCTAAGCAGTCATCCAGAAGACTGACAGCAGCTTGATACAACACTACACAGGCTGGACACTGACATCTTTATGTGAACCTTGCTCAGAGCAAGTGCCAAGATTAAGTGGCTGAGAGCTGTCAGAGCTGGTAAGAAGGGCAAAGGCTGGCAGGAGAAACGACACCCCCCATTCGCAGTGTTAGATACACGTAGTAGGATGTGACAAGAAGAGAGTGCCAACAAGGAGAGATCCTGGTGAGCCCCTTTCTCATGGTGAGTCTCCAAACACTAATTTCCTAAATGATGCTGCAGAAGCAGCACCCAAAACTCTGCAAGCTAAAAGATAAAATGATACCATGTGTTTTTCCTTACTTAAAATATGTCCTTCCATAAACAACACTAAAGCACAAAGGAAGGGAGGAGGAACTGTTTCAATTCAGCTTCAGTTACAAGCAAGCCTTCTCTAATCTCTGATTTATTCTCCCCTAGAAGACCTCCTGAATGTAAGTTCTCATGAGTAGTGGTCCTGACTGTAAGTGGAGAGACATCTGCCCAGGGTTCATGCAGTGTATATCCAACAACAGCGTGGCGAGCGACGAAATAAAAGCCAACGTACATAGGAACAGAAACAGATCTTATATCCAATAGCAAAGTAATGCTTAATTATTAATGACTCAAGTGCTGTAGTCTTTTCACTGAGCAGCAAAACATACCCTGAATGTCTCTCAGGTTATGTCACACTGACAGAGCATTGCTGTCAAAGACAATGTCAGCTTTTCAGTGATGGATCAAATGCCCTGTATCAGAGCGAGAAAGGTGAGTATTCAAATGAGAATCTCAGTATCCTCTGATAAGGAGCCAGGAATTCCAGGCTCAAGACCTGATTGATGGAAGTTGTCCTTGTCCTGGACAATATGGTAAACAGCTTCAGAATAATGAATTACAAGCAGAAATTGTACTAGTCAGTGATGGAGTAGATCATGGAAAGGTCATTTTGTCCAGCTCTGCCCTAATGCAGAACTCGTCTTGATCACATACTCCTCAGTGTTCTGTGTGATTTACTTGAAAATGACCTAAAGACACCAGGATTTTCACACCTGTGCATCACTCCTGACTGCAGATAGATTTTGCATTCAAGAATTTCCTCCAGTAGCCTAAAATGTTTGTGTGAAACTTCCTCTGGCTTAGTAGAGGAGAGCTCTCAACAATATCAGCTGTTGGAGTTAACCCTATCCCCACCAAACCCAAGACAAGAAGAAATAGGAACTGGTGAATCTCTGGGCTAAACTGTATCTTTCCTTTCTCTTTACCAAAGTTTGGGTGGAAACATTGATGAGGCTTTCCCTTTCCCATACTGAAGATTTCCAGTGTGAGAGGCTGTCCTCAGCCACAGACAGGAATTGTTCAGTCCCCACAATGGAAGGAAGTGGTTGGAGGAAGCAGCACTCATCCCAGGTGGAAGGTTTCAGTGGTTCCATCTCACATCTCTCAGTAAATTTGCAATAGGCTGTGTGGGAGAAACCAGACTCAAAGCTGAAAGAAAGACTGAGCTAATGGCAAACAAATCTGAAGTAGAGAGGTCATGGCTAGGCTGCCAGGAGCTGGAGGCAGCTTTTAGGGAACAGGCAGGAGAAATGTAGGAGTGATTATTATTATGCTGTTTCCAAGTCCTGGCTGGCTAGGCTGACCCAGCAGAACAGAGACTGTAAACCCACACGTGGCTTTTTGTCCTCTGCATTGACAAGTGTGTAGCTCTGTGGTCTTCCACGTCTTCTGATGTTTCAGAGAGAGCAATAGAGTTAATAAAGGGACTGGTCTGTCTGAAAAGCAGGCTTCAAGCTTCACAGAACAAGCATGGGTGTTATTTGGCCTCTTGGTGGTTTTCTAAATGTAGAAGATGCCCAAGAACTTGCTGTATCTGCAGCTGGTGCTTGCCAGAAACGCTTGTGTGATCTATATGGATGAGTGGAGAGAAGGGGGGTGGGAGAGAGAAAAGCCTTGGAGGGGAAACAGCTGAGAAGATACAAATGCAAATTCAATTAAACAGAAGAAAAGGAAAATCCAAACTAACACTGACACCCTGCACAAGGCTGCTGACGAGTCTTGATTTCATCCCTAAGCCTCTTGAATGAAGGAGGCAACAGTGAAGAAAATAAATGATCACCCTGGAAGGAGCTAAATTGGATGATCAGGAAGATACACAGATCAAATACGGTTCAAACATGGATCTTCTGCTATGATGTGCCCAGGGCTTGTAACAAATCCACCCAGAAGGATAGATGTGGGGCTGGTGACCATTCCAAAGCTTGTCCAACGTAGGAGAATTTCATTTTTCCAAAAGGACTGAGTTTATGTGACATCTGGGAGGCTTGAAATGGACCATGAGTGTAATCCTTTTGCTTTCCACCCTATGTAGCCATTAGAGTGACCTTAATTGGATATATTCATGTCACATGAAACGATGGCACTTTGCACTCGTTTTGCCTTCTGCCCTCAGTTCGGCTGGTATGGGACACAGAAGGTGATCTGCACCTCTTGTTCTGGTTGCTGCTGGTTTCTCGTTTTGCAGGAGAGGTGTGCAAATGCTTGGTGTCATAGGCTGTTGTAGCAGAGAAGCTGAATGGTCTTTTCTCTCAAGATAAACTGTCGTTCCTCTAGAAAGTGGTCGTCATCAATTTATTTCAGCTTCGTTCTGCTCTTTGCAGCTGCGTGAGGAGCGTGTTCAATATAACCAGTTATTCCAACAGCTTCATTTCTCCCCTAAGTATTTTGCTGCTTTTGGAGTGTCACCACAATCCCATTTAAAAGCCTGCTGATAGTAATTGAAAGCCATTTTAAGCTTGCATGTAGTATCAGGGCTTCAGCTGTGTTTTATTTCTGTCAAACAGAAATAATAGTCAGCTATGACATATACTGGGAAGCCAAACAACAGCCAGGGCTGCCACGCTTCTGGAAAGCTACATTGCTGCAAGAAACTCAACAGTTGAGAACCCTGGGAAATGAATGTGAGTCTCCCCAAGGGCTTCAGTGGGTTTTTTGACGGGGTTATGGGCACAACGTGTCATCAGCAGCGGCCAGAAGGAGGCGAGGCACTTGGCCTTTCCACAGAGGGTCTTCAGCCTGAGTTTATGAGGGGTGTTGTTGATCCTTCACCAGAAAGCAAAGAGGAACAGAAGTGAAAGGGTGCTGGCTGGGCTGGACTAACGGTGTTTAGACAAGTGGTCTTCTAGACCACGTGCAAAAGGGCACCAGCTTTGCTGAGAAGCAGAAGTCTGATGCTATCTGTTCAATTCCCCCTTCTCCATTATTTTAGCTGATATCATCTATATGCTAAGTCAGTCCCAATGAATGGCATTTTAAACATCCATTACATTATCACAGTCAGGCCAGGCTTTAAGTAAAGGAGATTTGGCTTGTTCTTTACACTGTTTGGCCCCTGTCCTGAATGTACTGCCATTATAACCATGGATTATCTGCACTGGAGGTTTTCTTCATTTCCATTAGGAGAAAAAAATTCATTGAGCACAGCAAGGGCAGGCTGAGATGGCAGGAGGAGATTGGCTGTGTGCTGACGCCTTTGTTATCCCTTGAGCAGAGCCTGACATCCCCTGACACTGCCGGGGCCTTGGCGAGGGGCTGTTATTTGTTTCAGTGTGTGGAACACATTGTTTTCCAGAAAGGGAGGAGAATCAGCCCTTTATTGAACAGGAATCACTGGGCACCCCAGTCACCCAGCCAGGCACTGAGGTTTGTTGATATACTTGGCTTTTCAGCAACTGCCTTTGTTGGGCTTATCTTTTGGTGTTTAAGGTGGATCTAGGCTCTCCTTGTCCTTCCCAGCCCCTCTGCCTTTTCTAACATAAAAACACAGGGACAGAAAGAGAGGGCATCATATTTTTCAAGCTTAGTTATCTCCATGAGGACATTTCCCTGAGATACACAGCAAACTTCTGTAGAATCACAGAATTGTTCTGGTTGGAAAAGCCCCTGAAGCTGCTGCAGTGCCAGCCCTGCCCTCACCCTGCCCAGCCCAGCACTGACCCACAGCCCTCAGCACCTCAGCTCCAGGGCTTTGGGATCTCTCCAGGGCTGGGCACTGCCCCAGCTCCCTGGGCAGCCTGGCACAGGGGCTCACACCCCTCTCAGGGAAACAGTTCTGCCTCAGCTCCAACCTCAACCTCCACTGGGGCAATCTCAAGGCCATTTCCTCTTGTCCTGTCACTTGTTACATGGTTGAAGAGCCTGACCCCCAGCTCCCTGCAGGCTCCTGTCAGGGAGTGTCAGAGAGGGCTCCTGCCTCCCCTCAGCCTCCTCTTCTCCAGGCTCAACACCCCCATTCCCTCAGCCCCTCCCCAGCCCCTTGTGCTCCAGCCCCTTCCCCAGCTCTGTGCCCGGCTCTGGCCACGCTGCAGCCCCTCAGTGTCCCTGTGGCAGTGAGTGAGGGGCCCAGCACTGACACAGCCCTGGAGCTGCAGCCCCTCAGTGTCCCTGTGGCAGTGAGTGAGGGGCCCAGCACTGACACAGCCCTGGAGCTGCAGCCCCTCAGTGTCCCTGTGGCAGTGAGTGAGGGGCCCAGCACTGACACAGCCCTGGAGTTGCAGCCTCCCCAGTGCCCAGCACAGGGGACAATCCCTGCCCTGCTCCTGCTGCCCCCCCAGTGCTGATCCCAGCCAGGCTGCCCTTGGCCTCCTTGCCCACCTGGGCACATGCCATCTGTCCTGCTGCAGGTTGCCTCAGTTCAGTGGGTTTCTCCAGCCAACTTACAGGTTATGAGTGGCCCATACTGCTCTGGTAGGCAGTGTAAGCTGGTTTGAGGATTGCAGTACACCCACACAACACAGGTTGCTGCTTGCTGGTCTCTTCTTCATCACCTCACCCCTTGTGACAAGCCCCATGACACATCTGTGTTAAAGTGGAAGCCAGCCCAGTGTAGTGGCCTCATACTGTCCTAGAGCTTAGATATTTCCCCTCTGAGAGACACCACATGAACATAGATCAGAGTATGGAAATACTTTGGAGCTCAGACTATGGAAACACTTTGGAGCAGAGACCAGGCTACATTTAATTCACTTAAAAGTTGAGGAAAAAAAACAGGCTTTCAATTTTGGCATGAAGCTCTGAACCAGTGGCAGTGTGCAAACTAGGAGGGGTTTTTCTCTCTGATATCAGGGAAGCATTAACCAAGATTTTTATGACAGATTCATGATACAGTCATCCCAGAGTGGCCCAAGGGGAGCATTTTACAGGGGTTTGGTCATCCCAGGAAAGTCTTCAGTTTGGAACTATAAACCCAGAAGTGAGTGCAGGGACACTGGTCTCAGACTCTGCTCTGCACCAGTGCCTTGCAGGCCAGTTCCTCCAAGACACCAAGCCAAAAGGGAAGAACAACTGCTTTTATCTGCCAAACAAACAGGGACCTGGCTACAAGAATCACCCAGCAACCCTGCAGACACAGCTGCCTGCCCTGCTCCGTGCTTGCTCATCTCCTTGCTGCAAGGCTGCAGGTGCAGCTGGTTTGCAGATCAGCCCTCAGGACCAAATGTGCTCTCCAAGCCTGCACCATGCTTCAGAGTTGGGTTTGGTACGTGTCGTTCATACTCAGACTAAGTTCAGGTCTCTTTCTTGTTAGGGCAGCTGCTAAGGTAAAGATTCAGAGGGCCAAGTGACTCACCAAGTGTTCTGAGTTCCTCAGCTAAGAGGTTCTGCTATAAATAATTGTTTGCATGGAGGGGAGGACACACAGACATGCAGACAGCTCTTACCTGGCTTTCTTTAATCCCAGAAATATGTCAACAGTAAAGCAGAAGAGCCAGAGTATTTTGTCATGTAGCTATAAAGAACAGCAGTAAAATGCTGTTTGCTGACCAGGATGGAGGTGTGACTTCAAACCCAAAATGAGAGCACTCATGATCCTTAGATTTGTGCTCAGATAACTGATCTGGTGCTTGATGTCTCTGGGAACTTGGCAGATAAATGTGCTGTCTCACAGACACCCAAACCCATTTCATCTGATATTGAACTTTCCATTCTCAGTTGATTTCTTACATTATGAATTTCTAAAGAAAATCCATCTCTGGGTGCTGCAAAACATGAGGAAATAGAGCTCTTATCACAGCTGGGAGAGGAGAATAGCCTGGTTTTTAAATGCCAGCACAGAACAAACTGAAAACAACCCAGGCCTGTCCAGTCCAGCTGAGGTGTGGAGGGTTCCTGTGCTCAGTCCAGGAGTGGGAAGAGGTGTGGAGATCCCATCAGGCTATGCAAGACAGAGCATATTCCACCCTCTGGGAAAGCCTGGTTGGGGTCCATCAGCTCAGCACATTTGTGATGCATCAAGGCAGATTTTCTCCCCGGATGCTGTTGGATTCTGTGTTAGCATTGCTCGGACCAGATTTGCTTTGTTGCCATCATAGTAAACATGGTACATGTGAAACTCGGGGCCATGAGCCAGTATAAAGGGGATAAGATAATGGATGTTACTTGAGCCTTTGCCTGTCTTTGTAGTCAGAGCAGTTATCAGAAGGCACTAATCCCTCTCTGCTGATTATCCACTGCTGAATGAATCCTCATACGCTCTCCAGCAGCAAAACTTGAGGGTTTTCAGGCTTGGCAGAGCTCAAAAGACCCAAGAGCTTGCCATTTATTTCCGTTACTATTCTGTTTCAATTTCAAAGCAGAGTTTTCTGCTGCACATTCCCCACTGGTTGATCACAAAAGCAAACGAGGGAAATTGTTATTTTTCATCCCAAACCTTTTGTCCTTTCCGTTTCTCTCATCCACGTGAGGCAACTTCGCTGGTCGTGAGCCGAGTGAGCAAAGGGAGCCGCTTTGTTGGGCGGTGGCAGGGAAACATCAAATGTCTGGTTCCATGGTAGCAATTTGCTCCTGAAATAAAGCAAGCCTTGATAAGTTGCTCCTCTCAGCTATATTTGTCCTAGTAAATAAATATCAGCAGGGTCTGAGCACAAACACACGTTGGTTTGCCCTGTTTAGCTATTCTGAGATCATAGAATCACAGAATGTTGGGGTTGGAAGGGACCTTTAGAGCTCATCCAGTCCAACTCCCTGCAGAAGCAGGGTCACCTAGATCAGGTCACACAGGAACGTGTCCAGGTGGGGTTTGCAGCCCTCCAAGGAAGAAGCCTCCACACCCTCCCTGGGCAGCCTGGGCCAGGGCTCCCTCACTGAAACAGGTTTTCCTTTTGTTTAAGTGGAACTGTTTGTGTTCCAGCTTCATCCCATCAGCCCTTGTCCTGTTGCTGGCTACTATAGAAAAAAGTGCTGCCCCAACCTCCTGACACCCACCCTTTAGATATTTATAAATGTTAATAAGATCACCCCTCAGTCTCCTCCAGACTAAACAGCCCCAGTTCCTGCAGCCTTTCCTCAGAAGGAAGATGTTCCAGTCCCCTGATCATCTTGGTGGCCCTGCACTGGCCTCTCTCCAGCAGTTCCCTGTCCCTCTTGAGCTGAGGAGCAGAACTGGACACAGGACTCCAGATGAGGCCTCAGCAGGGCAGAGTAGAGAGGGAGAAGTACCTCCCTCGACCTGCTGCCCACACTCTTCTTGATGCCCCCAGGCTGCCATTGGCTTCTTGGCCACGAGGGCACATTGCTGGCTCATATTTAGCTTATTATCAACCAGCACTCCCAGGTCTCTCTCTGCAGAGCTGCTCTTCAGCAGTTTGACCCCCAGCCTGTGTTGGTGCAGGGGGTTGTTCCTTCCCAGCTGCAGGACTCTGCACTTGTCCTTGTTGAACCTCAGGAGCTTCCTCTGTGCCCAACTCTCCAGTTGGTCGAGATCCTACTGACTGGCAGCACAGCCTCTGGGGAATCAGCCAGTGCTCCCAGTTTGGTGGCAGCAGGGAATTTGCTGAGGGTCCCTCTGTCCCCTCACCCAGGTGGTTGATGAAGATGTTGAGATTGTGTCAAGCTGACAACGTTTCCTCCCCATCAGACAGCCCCATGCTTGTCAGGACTTGGTCAGCACAGCAAATACCCCTGGAAATACATTCCATTAATGCTAAATGGCACGTGCTTTTGATGAGTTTGCTGTTTAGAGGCCAAGGTTTCTATCAATGGAACGATTGGCCTCTGTGGGGCCTTGGAGCGGTGGATTTGCTCAGAGGGAGCTGTCGTTTGCCAGCGCAGGGCACGCAGGGGACATCACACCCTCAGTGCCCACACTGCCCAGCCAGCTTAAGGACAGCAAGTGATAAGTGTGGGGCTTAAGCAGGCCAGAAAAAGCCCTGAAGATTTGTCTTTGAGAGAAAGATTCAGTTTTCCAGGATAGCCATAAAAAAGGTCATTAACTGTTCGGCCACATGCTCAGAGTGAAGTTCCTCATTTGAACCTCCCAAAGTCAGGATCGTGCTTCTTCCTGCCAGGCAGCAGCACCCAAAAGAAAACAAAGCAGCAGCAGGAGACCAAGCAAAACACGACAGTGACACTGTTTCCACTTGGAGCAGCGGAACCTCCCCTAATTTGGGCTGGAAAAGTGGAGCAAGTGGGAAGAGGTGATCTGATGGGTTCAGTACATAAACACACTGGGTCGGCGCGGAGCCGCAGGTGCCGCACGCTCTGCAGCAAAGCTCATCACAGCCAGGAACAGGCAAATTCCAGCCCTCCACCATCATTCAATTCCCTACAGCCCTTCCTCGAGAATTCAAAGGCATTCCAGAGCTTCCAGACCCAATGCTGGCGTTTAGTTGGGGGTTTCAGCTGTTTGACAGACAGGATTTGCAGTGTGTGTGTCACTCCTCACTTAAACACACATCTGGACCTGACAAGGCTGCCCCACCTGCTGCACACCTGAGACCCAGAGAAGATGCTTTTCTTCTCACTTCTGATTAGCAGTAATTAGATGAGGGAAGTCCATAGTGATGGAGGAAGTGTCTTCTCTGTGCAGAACCACGGTGTGGAAGGGAGCAGGACGGCTCTACTGCCGTGATTTACTCGGGGTTTCGCCAGAGCACACTCAAGCTGTAACCTGAGCGAGATCCATCGAGCTAGGAACTGTACATCCAGCACAGAAAAGACAGTGCCTGATGCAGAGGCATATGTTGCCTCATATCATGGCCAAGAAGCCAATGGCATCCTGGGGGCATCAAGAAGAGTGTGGGCAGCAGGTCAAGGGAGGTTCTTCTCCCTCTCTACTCTGCCCTGCTGAGGCCTCATCTGGAGTCCTGTGTCCAGTTCTGGGCTCCTCAGCTCCAGAGGGACAGGGAATTGCTGGAGAGAGGCCAGTGCAGGGCCACCAAGATGATCAGGGGACTGGAACATCTTTCATACAAGGAAAGGCTGCAGGACCTGGGGCTGTTTAGTCTGGAGAAGAGGAGACTGAGGGGAGATCTCATTAATAGTGACAAATATCTAAAGGGTGGGTGTCAGGAGGTTGGGACATCCCGTTTTTCTGTTGTAGCTAGCAACAGGACAAGGGGTGATGGGATGAAGCTGGAACACAAAAACTTCCATTTAAACATAAGGGAAAACCTGTGTCAGTGTTTGAGTGAGGGAGCCCTGGCCCAGGCTGCCCAGGGAGGGTGTGGAGGCTCCTTCCTTGGAGGGCTTGAAGACCCACCTGGACACGTTCCTGTGTGACCTGATCTAGGTGACCCTGTTTCTGCAGGGGGTTGGGCTGGATGAGCTCTAAAGGTCCCTTCCTACCCTACCATTCTGTGATTCTATGATATGTTCTGGCTGATTCTCCCCTCTCCTTGTAAACCTACAGATTAATCAAATCATGCATTGAACAGTGAAGAGTGAGCACTGGTTTGGTCCCTCAGGGGTATGTACCTGTCCCTGAGTGAGGGAACAGGGAGGATTTTCCTCCTCTACCTAGTCTTGTATTTCCATAACTCTTCCAGGAGCTCAATGCCTTTGAGGCCTCTACCACATTGGGCAAAATTGGGCCAAGAAACTGAAACATTGCCACAAGAAGTGCAGGAGCATCATGCAGGAGCAGACGTGCAGCAGGTGATGTGCTAACCATGGGACCCTGAGGAGCAGGCTGAGAAACTTGCAGGGGGATCCTGTCACCTGGTATCCAAAACCACTGCACAAATATGAAACCCAGTTACTTGTAAGCATTGTAAGCAAGCAGGCAGACTGAAGCCACTCTGAAAACACTCACCACTGAGACGTTGTTTTGACAGGGAAAACTGAGCTTACTAACCAGATTCAATGAATAGAATGCCACTGATGAACAGACACTGCTGAATTGCCTTCTACAACGCAGCTGGGGAACGAGAGAACAGGAGCTGAAACTCCCAAGTTCACAGCCCTCACCTCATAGAGCCTCCCCCTCCGTTTTCCCTGAAGAACAACAAAGCAGCTCAGATGCAGGTCCTGGCACAGCTCACAGACGTGCTGCTCTCTAGCAGAGTCGCAGGATATTATTCTCCAATGTAGGCCAGGTTCAGGAGTGACTCTGGAGATGGTTCAGATGCATGTCAGAAGGAAACTGGTCAGAAAAGGGGTGTGAGGTGGGTGTGAGCAGTGTAACTTGCAACACATGGGCACTCAGTGGGAGAGTGAAATTGGTTTAAGTGAGAACAACTGACAGGGATTTGGGGTGGGGGTGGCAGGAGAAGTACAAACTCTGAAAATGGCCTTTTGCTTAGAGGAGAAGAAATGGAGAGGCCAGGAAGGGATCTGTTTGTGGTGAGAAGCAAGTACCAGCCCCTAGGAACAAAAGGCCCTGTTTGCAGGATGTGCCCTGAGGAAAATGCAGATCTGTTCCAATCTCCCAGAGCTCCCTCTTTCTACTTTTCTGCTGTGCTGTGAGCCACCCTCCCTGCCAGCCCCACGCCCCAGGATTCACTCAGGGTTTGTTGATTAAAACCAAGCCACAGAAGAGCGTTGCCAAAGCTGGAGAGCAGCTGACAGTCCCCAGCCCCTGGGACTTTGTTTCCTAGTTTCCTAAGAGAGGGAATAACATTCAGTGCTGATTGCTTTGGAATTAAAAAAATGACTGAAAGAGGATTGCTGCAGCAAGAGGGAAATGTGGAGCTCACATTCTGTGTAGATGGCTTGTTAGGTCAGAGCTGGAACACGCTTTGATTTGTATTCCTGGTGATCGTAACACAGGCACTAATTGGCCAAAGAAGCAAGGGATCTTTGTTGCTGTTGCAGTTTAATGAGGAAAATATTGTGTGATGTGATGATTATTTTGCTAGTCAAAAAGCAGAGGAACAGAATGGGGAAGAAAACCTGTGAGTGAATAAAGACTGTTATTTTAATGAGTATTTCCTTGTGATAGTAAGGTGCTGTGTTCTATAACCAGTCATTAGCCCTAATATGTCCTAATGTTATACCATTATTGGATGAATTAATCTTTAGGATTATATTACATGTGATATTATAGAACTGTTTCCTTTAGTATGCTAAGCATTTTGCCTGTGCATACTTCTGCTCACATATATGCTCCCCTTTAAGCCAAAAGGACCGCTCGGGGACTAAAAGGAGGATTTGCATGATTGGAGTCTTTTGTGTCCTGTGCTTGAACACAGGCAAATCATTGCTTATGTTTGTAAAAGCAATATATATCTCTAGGAGACAGCCCTGTGTTCTGGAAAGTGAGGCAGAGACATTTGCTGAGCCAGTTTGGAGCTGGATTCTGTTCTCAGTTAAATCCAGTGGTGCAATTCCCCTCAATCCAGTGGGGTCACCCCACTACCCAGTGGTAGGGTATTTTGTTTAATGAGTGATTTGCTGTGATGTGGCAAGACTAGATGGATAGATGAGCATAATACCTGTCCAGGGCATTTTTGTTAGTGAATCTCAGAGCATTTCACAAAGTGAGATCAATATCTTTGCTTCATTTCACAGGTGAGGAAACCGAGGTGGGAAGGGGTCAAGGGACTGGCCTGTGCATCTGGCGGTTTGTTGAGCAAGCCAGAGGTCAGACCCAGAGAGTTTCCCATCTCCTTCCTCCTCCACATCCTAAAGTCCAAGTCCTCACTTCCCAAAACATGTCCCCTTTCAGCAAGCTCAAGGTACTTGCTGTCTTCTTCACACTCTGTGCCTCTTGGAGAGAGGCTTTGTAGCTCTTGGCAGCTGGTCCTTTTGAGCCTAGGGGAGAGAGTAGGATGCTCAACATACCACTGTATTCTAAACAAAGCAGCATGAAGGATCAGGAGCAATAGAATGCCAGGGATCCCTGCAGCATTTGGAACAACAGGTTGGTGCTCCTCTGGGTTGGAAGGGCTGTATGTCACAGCCACTCATTCTCATTCAGCATCACTCTTTGATACCTTTGGGTCTTGGAGGAAACGAATCTGATTCACTGAGCTTTCACTTCACATGCTACTGTATGGCTGTGGCTGAGGCCTGAGAGCCTCTTAGCTGATTACCTCCTGGATTTTAAGTAACAAAACAATCCCAGTTCTTCTTTGAGGCATAATCTAAGCAAATATTATTTGAAATGAAGCAGCAGCAGCGTTGGGCATCTTTAAAACAGGTGACAGTGTGACAGCCAAAACTGGAGCAGTCAGTGAATGTAACTGGATCTTTGCTTTAGTAAACAGTTGTGTGCAATATAATATAATAATCCATTTGAGCTTGGGAATTTGTTTCTTTAAAAACCTAATTGCCATGTTCAGATTCTGTAGCTCTGCTCAGTTTCAGTGCTTGCTGTGCTTGGAAGCCACTTCAGGGTTCCTGCTCCTGCTCTTCTTGCAAGCAGTCTCATGATATCTCCTGGATTTTCCTGGAAGCCCTAAAAGCCCCGAATGCGTGGGGATTTGAGAGACCTCAGTTCCTTTTCTCTTTTTTTTGGGGGGGAGGTGGGAAATATCCCACCCTCTGTAGAAGCACAAAGTCGACACTGGGCCATAAACCTTACAAATCCAAATGTAGCTAGAAGGAAGTATGTGTGCTCATCATACTTCTAAGAGCTTTGAAAAATGCAGTTCTTATATGGAGCAATTTCATACCAGTCATCTCTTTTAAGACCTGAACATCTGCACAACATCTAACAGTCCAGGTGTTCTTTTCCTGCCTTGTGCAGGGACCACTGCCAGTGACCATGGCTGCGTGGCTGTCATGTGCTTCAGCCCCCCCTCAGCGTCTCTTGCCTTGCTCCATCCTGGGGAAAAGGGCTCTGGCAGACCTACTCAGGGCAAGAGATCTCTCTGTCTCCTTGCTCTCTTGGTCTTGAGGTTGAAAAAATTTAATCTTTGTCCCTAAAAATCAGAGAGCAGAGCGTGCACCCCCCAGGACTGGAGCTGCTGCAGGAACGCGCCATTGGCAGACAGATGTTTGTTGCAGTTGCTGTTCAGAGTACGATTTCTGCCCTGCAGCCCTTAAATCACTGTACTGGGAGGGGTGCCTGACAGAAAGAAAAGCTGTTTTAGAAAAGAATGGAGGGGAAGGGGAAGAAACACCATCTCCTTTGCTGGCATTTCACAGGGGGCATGTCCTCCGAGGGGCAGAGCCAGGGCCAGGACTGCTGCCACGCACTAACAGAACGGGGCAGCCGCCCCCCACGTCCTTGGCAACAAAACAGTATTTTCCATATTAAATTGCAGAAGTGTTAATTATCTGGGTTCAGTAATAGCAGTAGTTATTTATTGAGGCTTACTGCTTTCCTGCATGAGCAGGGTCTGGATCCCCAGTGGAGCCATTCATCAGCGGGCTCGACAATGACAGGCCGCTGCGGGGCTTTGGGAGCACAACAAAGGCTTCTTCAGCGCTCGGAGCGAGCGGAGCTGGCTCCTGCTATGGTACAGATTTGACAAAGGCAAAAGGAAACAGAGTCCCTCCCTGATGTGCATTTCTCTTTCTGTAGTGTATTTCCTTCCCTGTGCTTCTCATAGCACTTTATGCCAGACAGAAAAGTGCTGTTGTGTTACTTGCGCTTCACAGAGGAGAAACTGAGGTCTGGAAGGGGAGAGCAACTGGGATAGATGTTTTTGGCTAATCACTGTCAGAACAAGGAACAGGAGCAGTGCCCAAGTCCTAACTCCCTGGCAAACCCATGCATTCATCCAGCTGTAGTGAAAGCCATTCTATTTCCATCAACTTGGACTGTGAGTAATAGGCAGAAGGGAAATACAGACAGTAAAGCAAAATTTTATACCCCTGTTTCAGGAGCCACCAAAGCTCCACTTTCTTCCTCCTTCATTTCTGTCATTTACTTTGGGGACAGGCTGCACAGATGCCACTGCAGTGTACTTCAGGCTCTAAGGGTATTCATAGTAAGCAGGCTCACTCCACCCAGGCTTTTTCTCCAAGCAATCTTTGCTGCTGCTGCTGTTGCAAAACATTTTAATTAATCTGGAATTTTAATTAATCGTAACCCTGCTGAAAATGCCAAGACAAAAGCAGCAGTGGAAGGAGACAGTTGCTCAGGTCAAAGCAGCCCATCCTCAGTTAGCTGTGCTGGTTCTGAGGTGCTGGCAGATGGGGAGAACACTGGCTTCTCAATAGCATTTTAAGATCCTAGACAAATACGGTGGCGTTTTTATCAACTTGGGAGGCCTGTTCTGAAGCTCTGATGGTGACACACTGTTAACTGGAAAGCTGCAAATCCCAAAAGGATTACAATGACCTTTTTTTTTCCCCCTAGATCTCCAACTGCTTCCAACAATCACTCTCACCAAAGCACTTAAAATGTTCTGTATTTTTATGAAGCTGAAAATGAGGCCGTTTGAAGACTGATTCCACGTGCAGTGAATGAACAGCAGGGCTGCATATTTCCACCTTTGCCTGAGCTGCTTCCCCAGACATGTTGTACACCTTTGGATGCTAATGGCTGACAGATCCCCTTCTTGCTCAACATGTCTAGAAAAGAAAAGAATCTTATTCCAGCCTTGCTACTTGTCATTTGCCTACAGTGCCCAGTCAATTGTGACTCCTTTGGTCGTGTAGTAATTGAGGTTCATCTGTCCAGTGGTATGAAGGCCTGGACCAGCACTCAGCACACAAACTGATTCAGCTTTCTGAGCCTGAAGGCAATTTTCACCCTCTTAAAATGGCTTTATGCCTTGGTGTACAGGCTGGGCAACCCCCAGCACACCATAAATAATAGATTCTGAAAATCTGTACAAGCTTTATTTATTTAAACACCTAAATATTTAGAATTTCATGTCATTGGCATATTTACCCCACTTGCCCTGCAGTAAAAGGTCTCAGAAGGGTTTCCACCTTTGTAAAGCTGCTGTGTTTACAGTCTGTTGGCTGATGTGTGTTTAAGGCCCACAAGTGAGGCAGACAGGATTTCACCCTCATGAGTTTCAAGTCCTTCCCCTGCTCTCTCTGGAGAGCTAGTTGGATGAGTTGCACTTTTCAGCACAGAAACTCCTCTTTAGAAAGCACAGCCATGAGGGTTTTCAGGGTCTTTGCTCACAAAACAACCCAGTTCCCCAGTTTTCTTCCAAATGCTGTGTGTGAACTAGTGCAGAGCACAGAGATTGGGTTCACCTTGTGCCTTTCCCATACGCTCTCCGCTGCTCTTTGTCACCATTTCCCCTCCCACCAAGGCACGTGCTGAAGAGCAGCAGCTCATCTGTGCAGGGAAAGCCTCTCCCTGCACACTTGGGTTGTGCCTTCTTGGTCGTGGCTGCCTTTCCAGGCTGGGCTCAGGCCTAGCCATAAGCAATTTGAAGGCTTAGCAATAAGCAGATTCCAGTGACTTGCTAAAGAGCAGAGAGGAGGGAGGAGAAGAATTGCTCCCCATCTGAGGGCTTTCCCCTCCACAGTAACTGATGTTTCCTTCTCAGCTGCTTATGGGGCACAGCTGGCTAGGTCAGCTGCATCCCTGGCTGCATCTGAGAGCTTGGAGATTAACTTCTACAGGAGCAGGACCAGAACTGTTTTCATTCACTGAGATTATTTCTTCTTCTCTTGCTATTACTAATGTAACTCCACAGAGCTCCACGAGCCTCAGCACTGCTGCTTTGGAGGGTGAAAGCGAGGATAGCCACCACACACTATAGCCTGGGGCTGGTGCTTTACTCAAATTGATGAGCTTCTTGCAGAGATAGCTCTAAGTGACTCAACTCTCAATCTGTTTAGAACCAGCTTCCTAGATTGAGGTGGAAATTGAGACTGAGTAAAGTTACTCCTCATCCCCCAGGTTATGCCTGGAAAGCAACACTTTGCCTGTGCACATTTCCTTATCACGAGTGGTACCTTAATGGCAAAACCCCCTGGCTCAAAACCGTTCAATTCATCATTTCCATCATCTGGAGGTGAGGCTGTGCACTCCAGGGCTTTCCTGTTCTTATGGGCTTATCTGCAGACCACAGTTACTGCCTGGCATCCTTAGCTGAGCCAGTTCCTCCCAACACAGCCTGTGGGAGAGGATCTGCACCCCTTGTCCCCGTGCCTTCAGCCATGCGAGAGGCAGCTCGTGGGTTTAGCTGTGTTACACGGGCACAGGCAGTGCCTGAGCTGAGCACACTTCACCTTCTCCTCCACCATGTGCCATGGATTCAGGCAGAGAGGGAGCTGAGTGTGTGTCAGCAGTGGGATCCCTGGGAACAGGTCTCTGACTGCAGGATTAGTCACAGCTGACATTGCTGTGGTGAGCACTGAATAGCACTTGGCTCTGCAGATCTTTAACTTGATGGTGGAGATGTAGGGGAGAAGCTGGAGCTGGTATTGTGACCAGGGAGCGAGCCAGCAGGTGATTTGCCCTGGACAATGGGTCTGGGAGCATCCCCTACCAGGTTCCTTCTCCTCTTTCCAGGCAGGTACAGTAAGATACAATCATGTGTTCCATGCTCTTAAACACCAGAACACTTCCCATGTACAGGGAGCATCAAGGAGAAATGCAAAGCATGCATGGAAGAGGAATGGTGACATGAAAAGCTTAGTCCCAAAGGGCTGAGGGAGAGAAGACAGAATGCTACAGGATCCTTAGAGGTGCAGAGGAGGGAGACAAAAGGCTGGTTTAGGTAGTGCAGACTGCAGAGGTTCCTGTCTTGGCAGAGGGAGATAAGGAGAAGCACAAGCAGGAAACCAGTTTGCTTGTGAGTACCTGGCAGAGGGCAATGTGGGTTAGGGAGCAGATTGCAAGGGCTGCTGCTCAAGGTACCCATCCAGTCCCCATTTCAAGACACAGAGCTCTTTTTTCCTAAGGAAATTGCTTTTCTCCTGGCTTTAAGGGAAGTCTCCTGTGCAGCACAGCTTCCATGCTGGAGGCCTTTAGTTTTTTAGGTGTGACAAATTTGAGCTGATCCCTGGAGCCTCCCAGTCACAAAGGGCCTTCTGGCTTCTGGCTCTTGGACACTCTGGCCCACGTTGTGCCAGGTGAGATTTGCTGTGTGAGGCCAGACAATGTGACCTGATCTAGCTGGACCTGCTTAGGTCCCTTCCAACCCCTGCCATTCTATGATTCTGTGATGTCCTGGGAACTCATGCTGTGTGAACACAGCTCTTGCTGTACACCAGGCAAAGCTATCACTGTATTTTCCTATGGTCACTTCTTTTCTCCCCTGCCCATGTAACCTCACTCATTGTCTCACTTTTTCCCCTTGTACTTGACATTTTGCTTCCTCTGAAACTTACCTTTTGTTTTTCCAGACATTTTGGGGTTTCTAATAATCTTTCCTCAACAGACTTTTTACCCTTTTATTTCTTCCTCCTTGTTTTCTTCAGCCACAAGTTTCCACAGCTCTTACAGCTCCATTACCCTTTCCCAGCCTGCCCAGGAGAGGGCTGGAGCACACATCCCACTTGCCTTCCAAATGTTGACAGGATGTTTTGGAGGATGAGTGACTGACAGACAAACACCAGCCTCAAATACTCTGAACACCCTGTTACTAATAGCTTCATTCTTGTTAACACAGTGAGCAAAAGTGCCCTGGAAAGGGACAGGCCATATTTTTAGCCAACCTTAAACTTGGCTTCTGAAATACCACGTTGTGCTCAGGTGTGTGTCTTACTCACTGGACTCACGTTCCCCAAGGAGATATTTAGAGGGCTGCTTTTCACTCTGACCTGGTAGGCACATGCCATCAGGCCCTTGGAAGCGTGTTTTCTTCAGACACCGTGCAAATCTGCACAGATCTGCATTAGGCAGGACCCTGAAGCTCAGCTGTAGACCATAGGTTAGTAGGAAGTAAGAAGTGGGAGATGCCTCTGCTGTGTGTTTGATCCTTAGACCTGCACAAAGGAACCAACAAAGATGTAATTTGAACCCTATTAATTGATAACAGAGTGACAGGGTTATCACTCCAGTCCCAGTCACCTCCAACATCTGATCTTGATGATTTCAATGTATCTCGAAGCAGTTCAAATACAGAGCAGCTTAGGGGTGATGACTAAGGATGTTCCTGTGCTGGCCTGGGATGGGCATGCCCTTGCCTTTTCCTCTCTAGTGGTGTTAGGACAAGATAGATTAAGGAGCAATCTCTTGCAAAGAGTCTTCAGTTTGTTAAGCTTGTAAACAACAGCAAGAGTGGAAACCATTGCAAGATGGGTAAAGCTTAAGAAATGCCAGCTGGGATTTCCCTGTGACGTGCCTGTAAGGAATGTGTGCTACTTAACAGGGCTAATTTCTTGTGCAGTGCCTGTCTCCTGGTTTCCTGGTTCTCTGTGCACATCTCCTACAGCCTGATCACTCAGGTCTCCTCTTGCTTCTCAAGGCCACCACAGCCTTTAGAATCACAGGATCATTTTGGTTGGAGAAACCCTTGAAGCTGCTGCAGTGCCAGCCCTGCCCTCACCCTGCCCAGCCCAGCACTGACCCACAGCCTCAGCACCTCAGCTCCACGGCTTTGGGATCCCTCCAGGGCTGGGCACTGCCCCAGCTCCCTGGGCAGCCTGGCACAGGGGCTCACACCCCTCTCAGGGAAACAGTTCTGCCTCAGCTCCAGCCTCAACCTCCCCTGGGGCAACTCCAGCCCCTTTCCTCTTGTCACTTGTTACTTGGAAGAAGAGCCCGACCCCACAACCACAGCCTCCTGTCAGGGAGTGTCAGAGAGGGCTCCTGTCTCCCCTCAGCCTCCTCTTCTCCAGGCTCAACACCCCCATCCCTCAGCCCCTCCCCAGCCCCTTGTGCTCCAGCCCCTTCCCCAGCTCTGTGCCCGGCTCTGGCCACGCTGCAGCCCCTCAGTGTCCCTGTGGCAGTGAGTGAGGGGCCCAGCACTGACACAGCCCTGGAGCTGCAGCCTCCCCAGGGCCCAGCACAGGGCACAGGCACTGCCCTGCTCCTGCTGCCCCCCCAGTGCTGATCCCAGCCAGGCTGCCCTTGGCCTCTTGCCCCCCTGGGCACGCTGCTGGCTCCTGTTCAGCCGCTGGCACCAACCCCCCCAGGCCCTTTCCCTGCAGCAGTTTCCAGCCCCTCTGCCCCAGCCTGGAGCTGCCTGGCCTTGGTGAGGCCCAAGGGCAGGACCTGGCCCTGAGCCTTGTTCAGCCTCATCCCATTGCCCTCAGCCCATGGCTCCAGCCTGGCCAGGGCCCTCTGCAGAGCCTCCTGCCCTCAGGCAGATCTATGCTCCTGCCCAGCTTCGTGTCAATCTGCAACCTGAGGGTGCACTCATCCCCTCATCCAGATGACTGAAGATGTCAAACAGAGCAGGCCCCAACACTGAGCCCTGTGGAGCACCACTGGTGACCAGACAGCAACTGGATTTAACTCCATTCACCAACAGGGTCCCCTAAAAAAAAGCAGGCTCCTCATGGGCCATTACTGAGGACAAGCAGGGGGACCTTCCCAAGTGAGGAGGCATGGAGGCTTGGCCTCTGTAGTCCCAGCCCAGCTGTGGAAGCTCGGCAGCGTCCCTTCAGCCCAGCACCCCACACTAGCTGCCCTTGCAAGCAGCCAAGCTCTGAGCAGTGCTTTGACACCCAGCCAAAACGATAGCATTTCAACTTGGCTGTGGTCTGTCTCTTCACAGCACTTGGTGTCAACACATCCTTCCTGTGAGTGGCCCGGGATGGGAGGCAGCACGCTCAGCAAGGGGGTTGTGCTCACTGCTCTTTTAGGCTGGAAAGAAGCCAGGCATCATCAGGGTTGGGGGGGGCTGGTTTGTTGCTGGCATTTTTTTCCTTTGTTCCCTCACTGGGGACACAAACCATTTTGGTGAACAGCATTAGAGGCTGCTGTGTTTGAAGTGCTCTCATTCATTTGCAAGGGATGACTTGTTTATGGCAAAACAGCTCTGGAGCAATTATTGCAATGCAAATGGAGAGGTACACCTTTTTCTTTTATGGATTAGCCACGAAGCTCTCAGTACAGGGAGAAGAAAGCAAGACCACTAGCTTAGGAAAACAAAGAGGGATCACAGAAGTGAGTGTTGCTGTGCCTGAATTTAGTACTGAGGGGTACCATCAAAAATTAACAACAGCCATATAAACAACACCGTGTAAGACGTGGTGTTGAGCACAGAGGGAGCGTGCAGTGGGCTGCTAAGTGCCCACATTGGTTTTACTGGCTTTCAAACTGAGGGGATGTTTTTTCCCCTGACATGATCTGGTTCTGCTGCCAGTGCCAGCACTACCCAGTATTCCCATTCATGTTTGGGGCAGTACTGTAAGAGTGCAACTCAGCACAAAAACACTGGGCAGAAGCTTGCAAGGGCTGAGGTAGACAGCATCAGAAACAGTGCTGCTGACATAGCCCAGAAAAAAATGATGAGGTAAAACTCAGTTAGAAATATAAAGGAGCTGCATTTAAGAGGGAGAAACTAGATTGTCCCCTGGCTGCAGCTGTCCTGGAAGTGCTTCACCCAAGTTCTTGTGTGGGTACATTCTGTACCAAGCAGGTGCTCTGCAGGAAACAGACTCAGTGTTTTGGAGCCAAGAGCCCAGATCTAAATGACTACAGCAAAGGAAACCTGCCCTTGTTGACTGCAGGAGCCTGTAGCATTCCCTCTCTGTGAAATACCCTCTGTGCATGGGGGTGAGCAGAGCAGACACCCTTCCCCAAGCACGCTCTGCTTTCAGATGCCACAGCTGCATGTCCACTCATGAGGAGGATGGCAAACTGTCTGCTGGTTATAGACAGACTGCTTGGGAAGGGCTTTTCTCTCCAAACTCAGAGGCATCTTTTCTGCTAGCAGGGCTTTTTCTGTTCCTTTGGCAGTTCCAGCTGGATATGGAAAATCCAGCCCAGCTGCAGACTTTTAAGACATTGTTTTAGGACAAGACCTGTCAGGAGGAATGAGGCATTTTGATGGTGAGTTGCTTCTGCTGGGGCTGTCACATGTGCACAGGAGAGGCTATGTTTGTCTTTGTGCCTGCTGTCCTTTCTGTATCTGGAAAAAGCAAGAGCCAGTGCAGTGTTTTCCTTTGGCCATTCAGCACTGAGTGTACCAATAATAGCCCAGTCACACAGTCAGAGCTGAGGGGAAGGGACGAGGCTCTATCACACCTGGGACAAAGCTGCTACTCATAATAGACAGAATGTGAGGCTCTCAGCAAGTTTCTCCAATTGCCTTTGCTCTTGGCACAAAGCTTTGGTGCCCTTGGTACCTGTGGTGTTGGAAAGTAAATATGAAAGGCAGGTCAGAATTTGTATGCTACATCTTCCTGTAGCTGAAGAAGTCAGAACGAGTTCCTTCAACGGTGAAGACAGCAGTGGGGTGGGAGGGGAGAGGCAGCCTGGTCACCTCTTGGATGTTTTGGTCTAACCCATGGTAATAGGTTGGGAGCCAGCTCTGCAGAATTAAGACACCTTTCCTTCCCTAGATCAAGGAGAGGTTGAAGAAAAGCTTTTGGAGGACAGGGTGAGATGCATTCAGACTTCACAGGCTGCATTGGTTCGTGATTGATTGCGTGGCAGGGAGTGCTTTGGGAAGCCCCATCACTCCTGAATCCTGCAGCAAACAAAACCCCAAAGCCCCCCAGCAGGATGCATTGCCCAGACCATTGAAGGAAAGCAAGTTATATAGGAAGATAGTAGGGCCAGTTTCTCTGCTAAGACTTGTCCTCCAGCCAGGTTGTCTGCTGAATAACTGCCAGGCTCATGGAACCAGGTCTGTGTGCAGGTGTGAGCGAGCATCAATCCTCAGAAGCCAAATGGTGAAAGTTCCCCCAGTCAGAGACTTTTGCCAGCATGTTTAACCAAGAGAAGAGGAGGCTGAGGGGATACATGGTCACTCTGCACCTTAAGGGGAGTCATAGCGAGGTGAGGGTCCCTCTCTTCTCTCCAGTAACAAATGACAGAACATGAGGAAAAGGATTGAAGTTGCACCAGGGGAGGTTTAGACTGGACATTAGGGGGAACTTTTTTACTGAGAGGGTTATTGAGCATTGGGATGGGGGGTCATGGAGTCACCATCCCTCGAGATATTCAAAAGACATGCAGATGAAGTACGGAGGGATGTGGTTTGGTTTAGTGGTGAGCCTGGCACTGTGACGGGAGTGGTTGCACTCGATGATCTTAAAGGTCTTTTCCAACCATAAAGATTCTGTGATTCTTCAGGGAGTTTTTACTCTAGGTTGTTTTTTCACATTTCTCTGCCCACTCTCTGCCTTTCACCCCCATTTTCTAGATATTCCCCATCTGTTCCCTCCCCGTGTTGTTTTCTTGTGCATTTTCTATGCCTGCTGTAAATCCCAACAGCCATCAAGTTCTAATTGAACTCCTGAACCCACCCTGTTGGAGTGTGTGCTGAAGCAGGCAGGACAAGCCAAGCCAGCCCTGCTGCTGCTGCTGACAGCGATTGTGCTCTGGGGAAACAATTGACAAACATTCTGCATTTAGACAAAGGGGGAGAGGACACTTGTATTCTGCAACTCTGCTCTGCAGAGCACCAGTGTTCAAGTAGGACATTTTAATAACATCCTTCATGGACAAGTGTTCTGCTTGGAACCCTTTTTTTTTGCTCCCTCCACTCAGACAATTGTCAGCCAAGGGACTCACAGGGAACAAAATGGAAGTAAATCTATTCAGAAAATTAGAACAGTCTGCATTTCTTTCTCTCTGGGCTGGATTCATTACTAGTGGGGCTTTAATCTGCATTTTTTTAGCCTGAAGCACACTCCCACTCTTACCTCTTCACAGCCATGCTGCTCTTCTCACGAATAAACAGCTCCTCCCGGATTGGATTGTAGCTCTGTGCCAAAGGCAGGCTGATGACAGGGGAAAAACAAGCAGATGCAGTCCCAGGGCCCAATCCAGCTCTTTGGGAAGGAAAGAGAAACCCTCATGGACTTCAGTAGAGTTTCTATCCAGGCCTTAACAGTCCCTTTGCTGACAGCTAATCGCAGAGAGCCCAGGGAATGGGGGTTGTAAGGGCTCTGTGTGTCTTGCCACCCTCTGTCAGGTATCTCAGGGGGCTTGAGCCCGCAGTTGCCCCCCACGTTGCACTACCAGGCGGTTCCATTTGGACTCAGACACGTTGGCTTTCCATGTGATGTGATGCAATTCCTTCTGCTGCTGCAGGTTTGCAAGGTGTCAGTGAAACAGTGAGTTCCTGAGTAGACAACCTCACAGAAGGAAGGATCCAAACTGCCAAAGGCAGTTTGAAGGGAGCAGGGTAGGCAGGGGCAGCACTGAGTGGGGACTGACATTAATATTGGTGCTCCAAGAAGAGGAGAGCGAGTAAAATCATTAAATGAGGGTCAGTTGAAAGAAAAACAAGCCAGAAATATGTAGAGGGAGGGGACAAGGGAGATCTGAATGGAATGATCAGGAAATCTTGTTGGTTTTGAGGTGGAAATAATCCTCTGAGCTGAGGCTGTTCTCCAAGCCCAGGCTGGAGAGACTTCTGCCTCCTGCACAGGCACCCATTGAGCTGGGTCACTTCTGCTACTGCTGCATCTTTCCATCCTGGCTATTTCAACAGCTAGTTTCTTTTTATTTCTCCCACTCAGTTCTTGTGTGCTTCTACAGCTAGGGACCAGCACTTTCAGCAGTAACAGGCTCACTACAGCTTTGAATTAGGAGGACTTTTGTCAGCCCACTGTTCCTGTAATTTACCGTGGTTTAGAGTGATAATGAGGATTTGGGTATGTAAAGAAACCCTAAAGTACACATGGAAATCAACATAAGGGAGTGTGACTCTGAGCCCTGGGCATTAGTGACTGTGAATGGGTAGTGAGTGCTTAGCAAAACAGGGGAGACAAAAGCCACACATAATCTTCCTGGGCTGGCAAATGCTGTTTATCTTATTTGTTTAAATGACTGGAGAACAGAAAAGCTTTTCTTTCCTTCTGTTGCTCTCTAGCTGCGTTACAGTTTAGCCATAGCTGTGCACAGTTGCTTGCTTGACTGTGGCAGGGAAGCCATCCTGGCCTGGCCCAGTATGGGACTGGGAGGTGGTCTGGAAAGTCCAGGAACCACGGGCATGAGTCCATCTCCCCACCACAAAACCCAGCAGAATGGAAGCGCTCCTTTCAGGCTTGTGTCTGAAGAACCACAAGTGAAAAACAAGAGGAGAGAAGTCCTTTAAGATTAATGTTCCTTTTGGGTAAAAAAAACTCTGAAATGCTTCCTTGCCAGGGATAGTTTCTAGCAGCAAACATCAGCTGTGGTCACCAATAACCCTGGCAGTGGGTATGGGCCTGCTTTGGGTGGCCAGCAGCGTAGCTGCACGTGTGAGTGGGGTGGAAGCACCTCGCTGTGCTACCGGATTCTGTGGCAGTGCAAATCGTTTGTAGCATTCTTGGCACTCAATTAGTGCTCCCATCTATAATTTCAGAAGCCTTGTTCTAAGAGGAGGGGGGAGGAAATACATCAGGGCTGTTATTTCTGCTGGCAACGCTGCTGCTAAAAATAAGGACATGAATGACATGGTGCAAGCTGTATCTGGATTTGTCAGTAGACAATTTTTGACTGGACAGCAGGAAACATTTCTAATGATGAAATGTGTTATGTTGTGGATTGTTATTCCTAGAGAAGAGGTGAAAGCCTCATTGCCTGGGAGCTTTTAAAGGGAGGATTTAGGAATGAAGAGGGAACAATCTTGCATCATGCTCTGATGGTCTTGAGCGTTTGGGGGTCCCTGAGAGGTATCCATGAAGAACAAGCACAGAGATCTCCCTTCCATTAGCCAAATGGAGCAGTTTCATGGTTGTGTCTGGTTCCTGGGGCTCCAGGGCTCCACTTCCCAGGGCCAAATCCTGACTGCTGCCTGGTGAGTGTGGGCTGCTCGCTGCCTCACGTTCCCTGGTGGGAGCTGCTGTGGCCACACCACTGCCCAGTCAGCAGGGCAGCTGGTGTCCCTGCTGCAGAGACTGATCACATACTTGTCCTGCCTGCAAGAGCTGCTCCTGGCAGGCTGGAAGTGTCTGGACAGATAGTCTGCCATTTGCCCACCAAGAGGGACAGCACCTCCACAGTGCTCCAGGATGTGAGGCGTGGGATGGGGACCCCTTGGGACACCACAACCCACACCTTCGAGACCTCCCCCACGCTGGGGTTTGGTCCCTGGAGAGCATGTTGGAGGGGGTTCAGCACGTGCCACCTTCTAGAAGTCCCCAAGAGGACAGACCATGGAGGGAAGAGAGCAGCTGTACCTCAGCTCTGCCCAGTCCTTGGGGTTTTTCCTGAGGGACTCCTGCTTGATTCATCAGTCTCATTCCCATCTTCCCCATTCCCTTGCCCCTTTCTCAGGCTCTTGTTTCGGCATGAGATGAGATAAATGTGATTCCCAGCTCTCTGCTCCCGGGCAGAGGTGGCTGTCACAGTCTTGCCTGCGTGGGGCCACCCAGCTTGCCTTCCCCAGCCCTGCCTGCACCCTGCCAGGGCAGCCCAGCAGCATTTAGCATGAATTAGTCCATTAACTTTATCAATTGATTGGTTTAATGAGCCACTTGTTTGCCTGAGGTTACTCAGCAGTATTGCCTTTGCTTATAGATTAGGTGCTGCTTCCTATCACACGTTCCCCACAGATGATGAATCTGTTATCTAGATATTAGTAAGCTACAATCATCACTGTTTGAAGGGGATAATGGCAGTGCTACAAAGTGCTAAGTCAGCTCTGCCTCACCTGTGCTTCCCAAGACCAGATAATCTATGTATTTGTCTTCTTCCCACCCAAAGAGCAGGGGCTGCTCCCAGCACCTCACCTCCCCAGACCTCACAGGAGGAAAGCTGGGGACTGCAGGTGAAGGGAGGAAAGTCAGGCCACAGAAGGGAGGTCTGTGCTGTTTGGAGAACTCAAAAGCTTTGAGAAACTAATGAGATGTCCAAACTTTCCAGGATACTTTCTGGAAACACTGAAGGCTGCCTCATCAGAGCAGTGCATCATGCAAAGGCCATCAGTGCACCCACTACGTGGGTGGGAAGAGAGAGTGAAAGTAGTCTGTGCTAATTAAACCTCAGCCTCTGTCAATCTCATCAGGCCTCTCCAGAAGGCAGGAATGTTTTACACCAGGGATGGGTAAATAATACAAGAGATAAGCTTAAACTCAGACAATCAGATGTGGAGTAGATGTGTTACACTGCAGACTTACCAAATCTTACTGGATGCCCTGTGATGCGCCTCAGTGTTGCTTTGCACTGTGGTGTGTCTTCCTCTCAGATACCCTTGGGAAAGACTTACAGACATTTCCAAATTAAATCAATAAGGGTTGTCTCAACTGAAGGTGAGGACAAGGGAGATGACAAAGACTGATGAAAGCAGTAGGAGGAAGAGACTCATTTGCTGAGATGATTCTCCCATTGGCGTAATGGGCAAGACATTTACACGTGTGAAATGCAGTTTGCTCTCAGTTACTGTGTCTACCTAGAGAGCCTTGCTGAAAGTGTCTTGCTGAACCAGAGCTAGTCCATACACCAGTGACAGCTGCTTTCACCATGGCACTTGCTGCTTCTGCTGGGGTCTTGTGGCAGAGGAGGAGGGGGAAGAGGTGCCAGGCATGCGCTCTGAGGGCTGTCCCCAGAGGCTCCCTTCCCAGCAGGCTCAGCTTTGTTTCTTGGTAGTGCAACACTCCTGGGGCTCCCATTAGCACAATATGGGCCTGGCAAGGAGAACTTAAGTGCCAGCCTGGCTCTGAGCCAGGCTTTCAGATGCAAGAGAGCGTCTGGCCAGGGTACCCCAGACACTTGATTCTCGATCCCTCCATTCCCCTCTGGCAGGAGCTGCCATGCCAAAGGCTGGCACGAAGCTCTAGGAAAGTGTGAGGGCTTGTCCCTCACCTGATGAGCACGAGAGAGGCTGCCTCCAGCCCTTAGTGTGCACCCTAAGGATCCCTTCAGGCTGGCTGAGTCACCCAGGGACACGAGGGAGCTCCTCTGCTTTCTGCCAGTGCTCAGCCCGTGGCCCCCTGATTTGACAGGGGTAGAGCCACCTCCCTCTCTCGTGCTGCCGCTGAGCAGTCATGGGACAGCTCTTGGATCTTGCAACAAATCCCCACCTCACTCTGCACAGCAAGGACAAAATTATTTGTGGTCTTTTGGCAGTGGGTGGCTTTCATTGTGCCATATGTCTGTATTCTTCCACTTCTCAGTTCAGGCATGGGAATGTTTGGCAGCACTCTTCCTCACAGCCCTGCCCAGTGCCCCAGCAGCCTCCCAGGGAGGCAGTGACCCACTGTCCTGCCCCAGAGAGACACACAGCACAGCAGGACCCCAGAGCAGAGCCCTTGGTGTGCCCTGTGCCAGGAAATGCCACGAGACACTGGTCTTCAAATCCTTTTTCAAACAACATTGTGAATAGCTTGGCTGAAAAGCCTGGGGAAATGCCACACAAAAGTTGTTCCTTTCTCTTTCTCAGGGCAGTTGTAGGTGGGAGATTTGGAGCTGAGGCAGGGCCTCCTCCCATTCCCAGGGATAAGTCACCTCTCTCTGGATGTATCTGCTGAGTTAGACCAACCAGGGTCTTGTTCCCCACTGGTATTTTCTGAACAGTGGCTACATTTGGGAATGCCTGAAGAGTTAATGTTGTTGGACTGAATCTTAGTGGCAGGGAAGAGCTGTGCCTTTGTCTTCCCTCCAGATAACCTGTTCTCTCAGTACAAGTGTAGAAGTGATGATTTAAATATATCCAAATGCATGTAATTAATGACAAGTGCAACATACCTCCTTCCTGCTGTGAAACCTCATTAACAGTGTGGGTGGAATCCCAAAATACCCTATCTGCCACGTTTCAGCTCAACCCTTCAGCTGGGAAAGCCTCTACCCAGCCAGCAGCCCCAAGCAGCCAGGCTGCAAGAGTTCAGACCTATGCTCTCGTGTGCCTGAGCAGTGGGGGGCCGAAGCAAGCCTTTGCCACCTCCTATTTGAAGAGGTGTCTCCTTCTGCTCCATCCCAGCTGTGTTGCAGCTGTAGGTGGAGATTTCCATGAGGCTCCAGTAAGTAGAGGCAGCAGAGGCTTTGCAGCCCCACTGCAAGAGGCAGCACAGTTTAGGCAGGTAAGGTTTGGGGGGTTTTGCTGGCTGTAGCAGCAGGAGTGAGAGGCCAAACTGCTGCTCCTCTGCCCAGGATTTTGATCACATCTACACCAGACCTCTCCATTGTGATTGCAAAATTTTCCAGCAACAGGGGACCCATTGCAATCTTTGGGGTTTTTTCCCCAGCAGCCAGATAGTGTCTGTCACACTGTGATCCACGGGGTGTGAGCCTTGGTTATATCCTCTGACGGACAGGCAGCACATTGCAGGACCGGAAACACCGTGACTCAAAGATCTCTGAGCTGAGATTAGTGGAGGCTAATGTCAGCTTGGCAGGACACCCAGGGGCTTGTGGCAAGAACACTGCTTGGAGCTGGGGCCCCTGAGCTGTAATTGTGCCAGGGAAGATGGGCCAGGATACGAGGAATGGCATAATCGCTCTTTCCAGAATTGATTCCTTCTCGGCTTAACATGTTAAAATATCAAAAGTGCTGAAAAAACTCCCCCCATCTGCTACCAGAGCTAATCAAACACATCAATTACTGCTTCAGAAAGACAGTTGCTGCTAGATTTGATATCCCAAAAAAGCAAAGCTGCTTTCAAGCATCTTTTTCTTTCGGCTGAGTGTTTTCATGACAGCACGCGATTCCTAATGAGCGCTCGTACAGCCAGGACACACAGCAAAGCATGTCAGCTGTTGGGCTCTAGGCACAGGGGAGGTAACTCTGAATCCCCAGGGATTTCTGGAGAACCAGGGGAGGCTTTGGAAACTGTGGCTGTCACAGGAGAAAATGAGTGCATCTTACCAAAGCCTTGCTCTGATACACCGAGACACGTGCTGACCCTTAGTGTCTGGGTGAAGCACACACGGTTGCTCTGTGCTCCTCTAGTGGGATTTGCTGGTGGTATCTGAATGTGAGGATGAAATGCACGGGGTGATGGAGAGGCTGTGTGTGTCCCTTGTTGCCTCTGTTGTCCACAGAATATTTGGTTATGGAGAGGGACATCAGAAAAGGTTTTGAAAGGCAAAGTCACCTTCCAGCTATCAAAACACTTCACATGAGGCAGATGGGAAACCAAAAATACTGTTCAGGTTTGGGCAGTAAAACTGACATTGAACCCATTTGCCTCATTTTTCAGGCTTTGATGATAGTTAATGACAGCTTACAGAAGTTGTAAGTGATCTAAAAAAGCCATAAAAAGCTGCTTTGTGTCCCTGTTCGGAGGATGAATTGAACAAAACCATTACGGGGCTTTAAAACACCGTTTTGACTTTGTAGAACCAGCTGTGGGATGATCCAGCTGCACTTGGATCCCCTCTGCATCTAAGAGAACATTTAAGAGGATTAATCCCAATAATTTTAATTCAACAAAATGACCTTATGTAACATTAGTGAGGAATTAATGAGAATTCTCTCATGTGGGTCACCACCAGCCCGCTGGATTGGTTTTTCCCGGGGGGGGTTCTCACCGGTCTGAGGCAGAGCATGGACAAAGTCGATTGAGTGTAGCACATTGCATGGGATCAGAAGATAAGTCAGTTGTTGGAGCAGGAGCCTTTCTGGTTTTTTTTCCTCCTCCACTGAGTTATTCTTTGGGAACACACAAAGAAGAACGCAGCTGTAAGCCTCTACTGGTGCTATTTGAAACCCTTTTGGCTGCGAGGCTTTTTCCACAGAAAAATGCAACCTCATGGAGTGCAAATGCTGCTGCAGGGATCTCTGTGGTCCAGCTGCCTGGGTTTAATGGGAAAAAATAAAAATCCTCCTCTAGTTGTTCCTGACTGTGTTTCTTTGCTGTTCTCACTGAGCCGAGCAGGATGCGTATTACAGCTAATTAGGTGCGTGTAGGGGATTCAATATTTGAGCTGAATATTAAAGGCCCCAGGAGAGGGCACATTACCAAAGTTACACAACTGCACATTTCAGTGGAACCAAACTATGCCAGTGGCCTGACACTGCAGAAAGCCCCAGTCTGCACCACTCCTGCTTGGGGTGGGACCTGGGGGTCTGGGGCAGCCTCTGCCTGAGTCTTTTGCGTCCTGTCTGGGCAGATTTGTCCTTTGGGATCATAAAACCCAGGTTTGGGCCAGGAAGCAAGACAAGCTGTTGGATTGCATCTGTATTTTAATCTCTGACTGTGCCCTTAGTCCACCATCCCTTGTCTCTGTGCTGTAGGAGCAGGGTCTGAGGTTTGGTTTTGGTAGAGATAGTACTTGTGGTCAGGCCCTCAGCGTGTGTGGGAGCACCTGCATGGCCTCCACCACAGAACCAGGCAATGGTGGAAGTTGGAAGGGCCCTGCAGGAGTCACCCAGCCCCTGCTCCAGCAGCTTCCCCTGGCTCAGGGGGCACAGGAACGTGTCCAGATGGGGTTGGAAACCTCCTGAGAAGGAGCCTCCACACCCTCCCTGGGCAGCCTGGGCCTGGGCTCCCTCACCTCAGCACCAAAGGACTTGCTCCTCCTGGGCCAGTGGCACTTCTTGTGCTCCAGCCTGTGCCCGTTCCCCCTTGTGCTGTCCCTGGGCACCACAGAAAAGTGTTGCCCCATCCTCCTGACACCCACCCTTGAGGCATTTCTCAGCATTGCTGAGGTGCCCCTGAGCTCAGGCTTCTCTTCCCCAGGCTCAACAGCCCCAGGGCTGCAGCCTTTCCTCCTCACACACATGTTCCAGCCCCTCAGCATCTTGGTGGCCCTGCCCTGGCCTCTCTCCAGCAGTTCCCTGTCTCTCTGGAGCTGGGGAGCCCAGAACTGGACCCAGGACTCCAGATGAGGCCTCACAGGGCAGATTCACCAGAATTCTGTAAACAAAGAGCTCATTTACACCATCCTCAGCACTTGGGAGCAGGGTAGCACATCCAAGTACCAGGACTCCTCTGTTCACTAGTGCAGGTAAAAAACCTATCATGAGGGTGAGTGATGGGTAGAAGCCCTGGACTGGTTGACTCTGTGCACAGTTGGGCTCAGTGATGGTAACACTTCTCACGAATAAGCCACAGGATGCTTCATTTTCCTGCCTTTGTGATGCTGCATTACCAGGTCCCTGTTGAATTTGGGTGGGGTACTAGCACCATAGCTAGGTTTGCTTTGCCTACTGAGTGAAGTGTCAGTGCTGGTGTCTTTCATGGATTGCATCCAGATGCAATCCATCTTTTATGGACAGCAATTCCTTACTTGCAGGATGCAGCAGACTGCTGATGCTCTGATGCTTGTTGGATGCACACACTTAAAATCCAGTATTTCACTGCACTGCTTCCTGTTAGAAAATGGAAATGCTGAAATAGCCCCCACAGAGCAAAGATGGAATGGCTCATTGGGGCACCCCAAATGCAGGGTACAAAAACCCACTCAGCACCCTGATGCAATGAAGGACACACATCTCTCCTTGCAGCTGCGGTGGGGATCACCCCTCTGATCAGCCTAAGGCCAGACTTAAGCATTGGTGTGGAACTCAATTAAAATATCATAATTAAAAAAGACAAAGAGCTGTTTGTAAAGGGCCCCAGGGACACAGCACCATGTGGGCAGTTTTCTTTAGTGCACCTTGTTGCTCGTTTTGCTCTGTATGAAACTGGGATTAAGAGCATCCTGCGTCTGCTTCGCATGCCTCAAAATACACTGAAATCAAAGGGTTTGGGGAAGATGCACTGACTGGTCACTACATCATCATCCTTAGCACTACAGGCAAAAATGAGATGGCAGCAAGATCCATTCTGAGTAGACACAGAAGAGCTTCTTATAACTTTCTAGCTGTTTGGCCAGCAGTTAAAGCCCAGAAGGACGTTCACGGCTTCACTGAGACCTCCTGAAGGCATCAGAGTTACTGGCAGGTGTTGGCCACAGGTTTAGCTGCCTCAGAAAAGCAAGAACCCTTCCACCATGTTCAGGTTGCTGAAGCCTGTGCAGTGGATTCAGCTGAGCTCGTGCATTTCCAGGGCTGTAGGTTTTGGCAGCACTGACAATCCCCTGATGGATTTGCTTCTTTTTTAACATGAACCAGCTGGTTTGTTTGAGTCACGTCTTTGCATGCACAGAATACTTTGGTGGTAAGGATTCAGTTTGGAGTGACCCAAAGGCATTTCCTCCAGCAAGGAGATTTCCCCCAGCTGGGAGTCTATCACAAGGCTCCATCAGTATTTCTTGGACTGATTAAAAATCCAAGTTGAGAACATCATGCTCTTTCAAATGAGCTCCATTTGCAGGTTTTTCTCCCTGACCCTGGCTAAGGAAGCTGCCTTTCTCTTAAAAAGTGAGCATGTAGGCAAACAGTCAGTCTCCATCTCAGAGGGCTGCTTGTGGGAAAAATCTGCACGGTGTGTCACTCAAGCACAGCCAGAGGGGGGAGAAGAATGAGAGTTTTGAGAGATTTGCACCCTGTCACAGAGGTCTCAGCTGTGCCTTTGCAGCCTTTGAAGCATAAGGTCATGGGCATCTGTGTTGATTTAGTTTAACTTAATCCAGGAGTTTTTAATCGCATTTCAGGCTATTAAATGAGTGAGAACAAAATCACTGGAATTTAGCTTCGTAACTCCCATGTAAACAAACTTTTTAACCTCATAGCAAGCTAAAAATACATTTTAAAGTAGCTAATTACCTCCAGCAGGAGAGGTAAATCCAGGTCTGAATCTAGCAGAAGATTCTCCATCAAGCTTTGATCAAGCCTTTCCCTTCCCTGCATGTTAAGAGTCAGATTTCCACATTATTATTTTGGAGCAAACAAAGCTTACAGAGTCTTCAAAATTAGGGCTCTTTCTCCTTTGACTCTGCCCAGCCCCACCAGAATTACTTGCTTGATTCTGATATGAAAAAGAAAAGATCATTTTTGAAAGAGAAATAGGGGAAGAAGAGAGAAAAGGAAATCATAAAAGTGGCTGTATCCCAGAATTCATGGTGTCACATCTGCTTTGGGGCAGTCACTGCCCTAAACGTGGCTGTAGGAATGGGGCTCTCAACAGCCCAGGCAGAAATGCATCAGTGGGCAAATGCTCTGTTGTCTCTTTGCTGCCACCTCCCTTCTGCCATGGGCCAGGGATCTCCTGCAGGCACAAGCAGCACCTTACACTCAGTAGCATCTTACAGAATCACAGAATGGTGGGGTTGGAAGGGACCTTTAGAGCTCATCCAGCCCAACCCCCTGCAGAAGCAGCTCCCACCTAGATCAGGTCACACAGGAATGTGTCCAGGCGGGTTCTGAAGCCCTCCAAGGCAGGAGCCTCCACACCCTCCCTGGGCAGCCTGGGCCAGGGCTCCCTCACTTGCATCTTGCACTCCTTGAGTTGTCTGGGAGTGTTTCCCTGCTCACATTGTCCATGTAGACTTCAGGAGCTCGCCATACAGAGCACTTGGGAGAGCTGAGCCTTCCTGCCACAGAGGGGAATGCTGCAGAGCAGCACACAGCCATCTGAGGTGAAGCAGTGGGTGCTACATGGGATGCTACACCACTGCAGCCAAATCAGGGCAGCGTCCCTCTGGCACCAGGCTCTGCACAAAAGATGGACCCTAACCTTGAAGTACCTTAACTTTTCCAGATGAAGGTGAGGATTGCCCTTCTAGGAGCTGGACTGATTGTTTGCAAGGTGTTTGCTCAGGATAGGCTTGGAGTGTAATAGTCTGGTTTCATTCCAGCAGCTCACTGTAAGTTTAGGGCTGTGCACTGACATGGGAAAGCTTCATTCAGCTGGAAATATCTCCATGATTGAAAATAAGTCAGCTTAGTAAAACAGAAACAGTGTGGGGTTTGTTTTCTCTGGTAGGCAACTGGGAGTCTCTACATATGTCTTTTGCAGTGCTGCAGAGAGTTTGAAACCACACCAAGTTCCCTGAATTTATCAAGGACCGTTTCAGAGGCACCAGCGGGAGGTTTTGGAGTGATGTTGAAGTGCAGGAGATGAAGCAGGGCTGTATCAGTCAGGAAGGGAAGAAGCTGTGTGCAAAGCTGTGAAAGGGAGGGTAGACACCAAACACTTGGGAGGAGGAGGAGGAGAAAGGGTGTCCACAACAAGCTCCTCCACTGAGCACTGCCAGCTCTCTCCCCCTGGCAGAGGAAGCTCCAGTTATGGAAGACTGAAAGGCTGGTCTTCAGACCAACCATCTTTTAAGGAGCTTTTTCACTGCTTCCTTAAAGGCTCTGCTGGTGCCATCCCAGAAATGCAAACACTTCTCCTTGAGAGCTCCTGGAGGGCAGGTGGGGTACCAGGAGATAGGGAAAAGATGTAAACACAGCATCTATCTCTAAATATAGCAGGAAGAAAGAGGAGTAAGAATTATAGACCAGTCAACTTCTAGAAGCTTTCAAGAGAATTGAACTATCAATCAAACCATTTGCAAGCACCTAGGAGATAAAAAGGGAGATGAGTGACATGGATTATGCAAAAATGAGGCATGTTGAACTAATCTCAGTTGGTTTCTCAGCAGAAAGAGGAGAAGGATGGTCGGTGCCATATCTAGGTTTTGGGAATGGTTTGACACGGTCTGACTGAACTTTCATGAAGTGACCTTGAAAAACAGTCAAGATAAAACTATTTGAGATCTCAAGACAAAAATGGTTGTGTAGCACAAGTCATTCCCACAGAATACAGTTACCAGTGGTTTGTGGCCAGAGCAGAGGACTCTCTGCAGGGGCCTGGGTTGATTTCCATCAGGAAAGGGGATGATGATACATCATTACACCTGACAGTGCTGTGGAGCTGGGAGAGGTGCTTCAGCACAGCAGAGGATAGCTTGGGTTATATAAGCTTGGCAGGTTAGAGAAGTGAGGACTGTGTGCAGCCTGGGGGACTGAGCCTGAAGGAGGAGGAGGACCCAGTTGGAGAAGGTGCAGGGAAGAGTTGTTGCAGTTACTAAACCTGGCTTAGGTTGGAAGGGCTGGAAGGCAGGTGCCAGGACAGCTTGTCTGGGGCAACTGTAACCTCTGCTCCAGGAGGTTTTTGGACTAGATGGGTAAATATTCCCCTCAGGAGTGACCTAGGCTCCTTGTCAGCCCTGGGCTGAGACCCAGCCCTACCACGTGTGAGCTGTCGGGTGCTTTGTTCTCAGCTGCTGTTTCACAGCTGCTGGGACGTACAGCCAAGTTCTCTTAGGCTTTGCCTTTTTGATACCTTCCTTTGGTAGTGAAAAGCTGAAGGCATGTAAGTGCTTTGTTGAATGGAATCCAAAGTGAGCTGCTACTCAGAGTACACCCCCCTTTCCAAGGATCTCATCTATTTTGTAATTAAACAGGGATCACTGAGGCACTGGCCACTTCTTTGGGATTAACGACTTGCTGGGGGATGGCAGAAGATCTGATTTGCAGTGGAACCATTTTCCTTGGCAACTACCTGTCTGTTAATGCCACTCTGAAATGAGTATGACAACCCAAGATGCAAACATAGGGGCTTTGCTGTTAGCAGCTGAGGGATGGGGGGCAGGCACTAATAGATACATTAGGCAAGGAGGTTGCTTCAGCCATCTCTCACCATTGCATTCAGAGCACCGTGTTTCATTAGTCACTTGGTGAATGAAATGGCTTTTTAATTGCTCAGAATCGCTTTTGAAGTGACAGCATTGTCTCCCCCCCTCCACAGCCCCTGGGGATCCTCTTCAATCCCTGTTCTTCCTTTGTCCTGGAGAGAACCAGCACCAGTGTGGCAAAGAAGAACCTGCCTGCAGCAGTTTCCTTTGTGTTTCAGCATCAGAAACAGATACAAGCCCTGTAGAGAACAGAGGAGTCACATTTTTTCCTACTGAAAACTCTCAGCTCCTGTTAATTTGTGGGTTGCTTAAGGAGTAGCCCACCCTGCCTGAACCTTCACAGACTTCTTGACATACTGCTCACTTCTGTTAGTTCCTACACACTTTTTCAGTGGTCACAGCCCAGCACAGTATCCAAACCCCATTGCTTTTTGTGTCCTGTGGCACACAAGCTGGCTCAAACTCCCCCTGGGAGTGTGCTGGGAGCTGGAGATGGCCTCTGGCTGGTGAAGCACGGTGGCAGGCAAGAAGAAAGGTGCATCCCAGGTGGGTGGGTGGCAGCACAAACACTTCCAAAGGACTGTGGAAAAAACTGCCACCAGAAAACCACCACAGGAGTTCATCCATCAGATCACCAAGGCGGGCAAGAGGAGAAACATTTGCTAAAGCATTGAGGACAATAAACCAGTTCATAGTGTCCTAGCAGGCTTTGGAACTGCACTAGTCAGTGGGGATTTGCTCACTCAAATATTAGGTAATGTGCTAACTGTCTGATTGATTGATCTGTAGGTACTTCCTACAGCTAAACTTCAGTGCTGGCATCCCCAGGGCTGCTCTCAGTCACTTCCCAGACAGACTGCACACACCAACAATCCAGGGTGTTTTTCTCCATGCTCTTTTCTGCCCCCTTTAAGAGTAACTCTTTCATGGCTGTGCTGTGAAGGATGGCAGCCTGTTGCCCAGTCAGCAGTATGTTCACTGAGGGATCTCAGGGCCCTTCTCCATTGCTTGATTCTGCCCCTTCAGCACAAGGAGCCCTCTGACTGGCTGGGAAGCTCCCTGGCTCAGTGTTCAGAAACAGAAGTGAAGCAACAACTTCATGACACAGAGCCAGAAAGAGTTTAAACTGTGAAGAAGACCAAAGCTTGCCTCCTTCCCTGTTCAGCCCTCTTTTTTTTGCCGTATCAAGTCTTCAGTTGATCTATGTCAGTGAAAAGCAGAAACAAGCCAGCCCTAGCTGTGGGCACCACTCTCATCCCCATCAGCACAGCTGATGGCTGGGCCAGACTCACTGCAGCTGCATCCTCCCACAGCCCTTACACTGCCCCTCCTGCCTGTCTCCTCACCCCTTTCCCACCCCCTCTTACATTTCCTTCTTGTAGTTACCCCAGAACCAAAATCCAACCCTGGGTCAGGCAGTCAGAGGGTGATTTCTGGTGATGCTTTTGCTCCCCAGCTGCCTGTTCCCTCCGGGAGCCCCGCTGTGCCGAGCTTCTTGCCATCCTGCTGGGGGAACCACTGCTGCACAGTCTCTCTTGAATTCAGAGAGGATTGGTGCAGACCCTCATGCTTTGTGTCAGCTGTAACTCTTCAGGTTTGACAAAGAACACGTTTCCCAGAAGTTGAGCAACTTTTCTGAGTAGCGGTGAATCACCGAAGGGTCCGTGAGGTGCAGCTCCGACAGCTCTGCTCTTCTCCCTTCCCTTTGCTCTTACTCAGCTGCCACTGTTCCAAACCTTTGGCTTCACACAAAGTAAAAGCTGCAGAGTACAAGGGCTGCTGTTGCCCATAAGACCTCATCAAAATCAAAACTAGCTAGAGCAAAGAAAGAACCTGACAAATCGGCGAGTCTGGATGTACTAAATCTGAGAGGTTTTCACCCCTCCCTGCTCTTCTCAGCCAGAGTGAGACAGGCCAGCAGGCTCTCCTGCTGTTTCCAGCACACCATTCTCCCTTCCTGGAGCTGAGGTACCTGAGCAGAGGGCTCTGACCAGTTCCTAAGATCAATAGCTTCAGAATTTCCTGGCCACCAATTAACTGGAACTACTGCCTGCCTTGGGCTGCCTCTGCTCGTGGCCGTATTTTGCCAGGAGCAGCTCCTCCCAGCTCAGTGTTCAGTGATGTGTGAGCAAAGGTTGTGATGGGGAGAGCAGAGAGTCGGTTGCTTGTGTTAGAAAACCTTTCTGTGAGCTTCACATCAGGGGAAGGAGATCTGTGGCTTTGTCAGCATGTTTCTATCAGCCTTGTTCTTCGTGTAGTCATCTGTTAATAACACAGGGCTGGCATCCAGCCCTGCTCTCCACTGCCATCCCAGCACTGGATCTATTGCAGGCTGCCTATGATCCCCACTCATGCTCCCTGACCCCAGGGGGATGCCAGCATGGGTCAGGACCTTGGCTCCTGGCTATCTGATTTAGATTACACACTAAGAAGGAAACAAAATCCTGTTAGGGAGAGGATACCAAGTTCTATCAATGAGCAGATCTGTTACTGAAGGACTCTCTGTTGTCCAGTGAGATCTGAGGATGAGCAAGCAAGGGCTTCATTTTGGCTAAGCAGACCACCCTCTCTGCTGTTATTTAAGAGACAGGATCATAACTTATGTCTTCTCTGGGAAGAGCTGTTGTCAAACACAGTCAGCTCTGCACATCTTAGCTGTTTTCTAGACACATCTGGGCTTAGCTCTTGAGTTACCTAGAGGTGAAGAAATTACAGGGGTAAGGCTTCTGACCTGAGCAAGGGACTGCAAGGACTGCTCCATCCCTTAGTTGCTTGAGTGGAGTTTAGTGGAGGCCAATGTGTGGAGCATCCAACACGCAGATCTGATGGGACTCTGGGTCTTGCTCCCACGTTGCTTCAGGAAGGGACAACATGACAGGCCTTGAGGTGGCCAAACTCCCAGTGCTGTTTTTAATGGAGAGGGGAGGAGAGAGGCAGTGGGAAGCATTGTGTATACTTTAGGTGCTACACAACCAAGTCATTTCCCCTGTCCATGCCTGTGTCCCCCTGCATACAGAGGTATGACTTTGGTTCCCTTTGTAAGGCACCCCAGGGGTTACTGTGAAAAAGGACTAGACAAAAACTAGGGGTTTCTGTCACTTGTTTCAGTGGTTAAGATCTGAACTGATGGTCATTGTGAGCATTGAACATATTGCCATAGACTTGAACAGCAGAGATCATGTGGGACCTGGAAGCCTCCTGCTGTGACCTGTAAGCTGCAAACACGAGGCTCTGCACTTCACTTGGGAGGGAGGTACCATATGCACAGTCCCTGCACAAAACCTCCTTGAGAGAGCAAAAGGGATGCTAATTCCAGGCACTGGGCTCAGACACACAACCAGAGAGGTTTAAAAAGAAATGCTGACTAAATTAAGTGACTTGAGCTAGCAGATGTGCTCTTCAAAAGAGCACAGCTCTCTTTTAAATGTCTCTCCCATTGAAATGACATTCTCAAGAGGTTTTTGTCCTTTTTATTTACTTCAGGATCATCCATGAGGATGGCTTCTCTGGAGAAGATGTGAAGCAGTACAAGCCAGTGGTCTACAGCAACACTATACAGTCGCTGGCAGCTATTGTACGTGCCATGGATACCTTGGGCATCGAGTACGGTGATAAGGAGCGACGGGTAAGTCAGTGTCACCAGTGCTTGGGTACCTGGAGACTCCAGAGCTCAAACAGGAGGCATTGCCACAGTCTGGGTGTGTTGGAGGGAAAAGGAGGGAGAGGGGAGGATTTACCTCGCTGTTGTGTGCCTATTGCACGTGCAGTTTGTGCCACAAACAGAGGCATAGGCACAGTTGCACATAACGTGCCCTTTGCACACCTGTGCGAGGAAGGGTGCTGGGGACTCTGCATCACAACAGGCACAGCCTCTCATGCATCAGCCAGTACAAAAAGGGTCTGTTATCTAGGAACAGCCTGCACAGAGGCTCTGACAGGCTTGGGGAAATGGAGAACGTGTGTCTGTGTGTGTGCTGGGTACAAGGGCTGCAAGGAGAGAGGTCTCGGTGCTGTTCAAATCCCTCCCACCAGCTTGCTAATACAGGAAAGCTTGTAGGATTAACTTGACTTCTGTGAAGACTCTGCTGGCTTTCACTCACACATCCTCCATTCAAGTGGACCCAAACAGCAATTTGACTGGCAAACAAGAGGATGCATTACTTCAGTGAGGTTCTCTTAGGCAGCAGCCTTAGCATGTGTCTTATCAGAACAACTCTGTGGTATTTGGCAGCCCTCTCATGCCACACACCTAGGCCAGCCTGTCCTTTTACAGTTGCTGCTCTGTTGTTACTTTAACCAGCTGCCTATTTTTAAACAGTGGCTCCTCTGTCAGGTGCCCCTGCCAGGTTCCTCTGCCTTTCCTTTTGGCATTTCTGCCTCAGACCAAGCCCACGTGGGGAAACTCAGAGCCCTGGAGAAGTCAAGGCCACGCTTTTTGTGTGCTGCCATCCCAGAGACAGTAAAATTGCTTGGCTTCACTGGAAATAAGATGATTTCAGACCTGGTGAGGGCAAAGTCCTGTATGCCACCGAGTTCATCATGACTATTTTTAGGTAGCTATCAAATGACAGACGTACAACATGCCCCAAACTCCTTATCTGAGGGCTGATAGTAAAAGCATTCACAAGAGAGGATGCCAAGGTCCTGCTGTGGTGTTACTGTATGAAGAGGCACCTTATTTCTCCCAATTACAAAGGGGTATTTTTATTTCTTTACATGTCAGGATGTTTCCCAGGGGAACTCTAAATCCTGGAGACGTTTCCATCCCAAACCCAGGGGTGATACCCTGATGCAGCTCTTGTGAGCTTGCCGAGAGCGATGCTGACGGCTTTCGAACGGAACACGCTAATCTGTTGATTGCTCAATGACTCAGCTCTCAGCAAGGCAACATATCTTGTCTCAGCTGGAAAAACCTATGCCCAGGAAAACAGAAACAAATCATTCTTCATGTCTGATAAATATTCTGTGGCAGACAGCTCTAAAATGTCATTATTTTATGGGCTTTTTTAATTGCCTGAAGCCTTAATTTGAGGAGAGAAACTCCACACTGCTTTAATGCCAAGCGTGGCAAAGCACAGGGTGTGGAGGGGGAGAGCTGTTATCAGGACTGCCAGGAATGAGAGATAGAATACTGGGCTGCACAAAACATTGTGTCCCTTCATATTCCTGTGGAAGGGATGCCAAATGTTCCTGGGATCATACGACAGCTCAGGCTGCAAAGGAGCTCAGGAGGTTTCTAGCCCAACCTCCTCCTCAAGCAAGGTCAGCTTTGAGGTCAAACCAGGTTGCTCAGGGCTTTATCCAGTCTGCTCTGAAATCCTCCAAGGATGAGGACTGCACAGCCTCTTTGGGAAACCTGGTCCACTGCTTTCCTCCCCACAGGGTTTCTCCTGTGTCAAGGGTGAAGCCCTGTTGCTTCAGTTTGTGCTTCATGGCAGTAGGGATTCTGAGTTAATGCCTTGTAAAAAAAAACTAAGTCAGATGAAGTTCTCCTCAACCTAGTTTCCCCGAAAGTATGTAGTCCTGGAGGAATTGCTGCTGTCTTCCAGTGCTGTCATGCTGACTGCATACAGAGGAGCCTGCAACAAGCCACTAGAACCCAAGTAACGATCTGGGAGGGCTGATTCTGAGCCTGATGGAGCAACGTGCCTTCAGTCAGCAAAGGGGAAAGAAACCAAGTCTCTCAGTCCATGGCCTTCCACTTGCTCCTTTCTCTTAGTCAACCTCCACAGAAAGTTGCTGGTATTAGTATGAAACAGTATTTATTTGAATCTTACAAGGCAGTAGGTGGCTTCTGCTGCCCCACTTCTGTTATTAATGCACAGCTGCTGGAAAGAGAGGCCATTAGACAGGCCATTTGTTGGGCATTAGGCTACATGGTTCATCCCTTTCCAGGCAAAGCTTTTCTATTTTAAAAGTCATTCCTCAGCCAAGGGTTTCCAATGCACATCTTTTAGTGGGGGATTTTTCCCTACTCATCACTTAAGCCCCCAAGAGGAGAGAGATTGAGACAAGGAGCCTGGGTGGTGGCTGCTCCAGCCTGATTCAGCAGCATGGAATGAGGGGATGGGCCCCCAGGGACTTCTGGGATCTTACAGCTTCCCCCACCTCAGCTTCATGGGAGATGCATCTGCTCCTGTTATTCCCTCCAAATGACACCCTGACAGTGTTCAGAGAAAAAAACCCAACCAAACCTGCTTAACAAATGCCAGTGAGGTGACCTGTGCTTTTGCTATCGAGGTAAAACAACCCAGTCCTCTCTGAGTTATCATTTTTCTCCTGCCCATAATTACACTTTCAGTGTTTGGTCTAATTGAAGGGAAAGACTGGGGGAAGAGTCCAGACGAAGCTTTTTAGCCTTTCTCAGTCAGAGTGAGATCAGTGTAGGAAATACAAGCTCAAAAGACAAATCATGAGAAGCAGATGCTCCAGGTCTTGCTGACCCTTTCTGCTGATAGGAACCTGTCCCCAGGTTAAGAACAAAGCAGCCTGCATGTAGGATTTCACTCTTATCCATGCTCCTTGTAGAGGAGAGCGGGTTTTCTTGCAGCTGTGCCTAACTCATGACAGGTTCATGGCCCACAGGCAGCACCAAAGTCCTCGTTTCAGATCCTTCACTGCAGAGACGAGGGAGCACATCCTGCCAGCTCATGGCACATTGTCACCACACAGCCTGGAAGGTCAGTCTGAAGCTCCAGAAAAGCTGGACAAGCTCAGAGCCACAAATTCTTTACGTGTTGCAAGAGGACAGGTGAAAAAGCAGCAGACAGTGAGGAGACAGGAGCCAGCTGTGGGGACAGGAGCCAGCTGTGGGAGCAGCGTCAGTGTTCCTCAGCCCCAGGGCCATCACTGTCCTGGATCTGCATCCCCAGCTAGCCAAAGCAAGGGGTCACATGAAGGAAGATGGGAAGAGGCTTGATGTCTCTTTTGGCTACTCAAGACCCTTTGTCTGGCTCAGTCCTTACCTCTATAATCAGGTTAACAGGCAGGAAAGAGTCAGGCTGTAACACATACCCTCTGGATCAAACAGTTCTCTAAAGTGCAAATGTATTAATAAAGGGAGCTTCTCACTGATTCCCTTTCAGTCTGCAGAGACAGAATGAACAGGAAACAGGTTTAAAGCCAGGAATGCAGAAGCCTAGAGGGGTGTGAGCCCCTGTGCCAGGCTGCCCAGGGAGCTGGGGGAGTGCCCAGCCCTGGAGGGATCCCAAAGCCGTGGGGCTGAGGTGCTGAGGGCCAGGGGTTGGTGCTGGGCTGGGCAGGGTGAGGGGAGGGCTGGGACTGCAGCAGCTTGCAGGGCTTTTCCAACCCAAATGATTGTGTGATTGTGTGAACAGTGGGGTACATGCAGGAATGCCCTGTCTCCATCCCTGTCCTCTCTGCATGTGCTGAAGACAGTGGCAGGACCAGGGGTGCAGCCGCAGTCACTGGCTGCCTGCCGGTTGCTGGAAGGGAGCAGTGTGTGGGAAGATGTCTCTTAAGACCTGCTCCTGCTTACACTGGCTTTTTCTACTTGTCAGCTAAAGATATTTGTGGATTTGACTTCATTTCAGGCAGGTATCTGTTCAGACCATCTGATTCCTACTTCATGTCCCTGACCTAAGCTCTCTGGGAAATGCAAAAAAGCTGCTAATAACTTCAAAGAAGGGCAGGTGAAGGGTCACCACTGTGCTGGTAGGGAGCTTCTGTGTGCTGACTGCTGACCAGTGGGGGCTGGCAGGGCCCTGCAGAGCTGCTGCAGCCCCAGCCCCTGCTCCAGCAGCTTCCCCTGGCTCAGGGGGCACAGCAACGTGTCCAGCTGGGGTTGGAAACCTCCTGAGAAGGAGCCTCCACACCCTCCCTGGGCAGCCTGGGCCAGGGCTCCCTCACCTCAGCACCAAAGCACTTGCTCCTCCAGGGCCAGGGGAACTTTGTTCCCACAAGCCCTGCTGTGCCAGCTCTGGAGTCTCTCTAACCAAAAGCTTTGCCTTCCACATCCCACTAATGTATTTGTGTCGTTCAGAAATTCCTTCAGCCCCTTCACTTTACTGTGATCATTTATCAGAAAAGAACTTTGTAATAGTAAAGCATGCAGACAGTTTATGGTAGCCCTTTGTGCCAACTAAAAGAGCCTGGAAGAGTCTGCCTCCATGCCTTTGCTCTGTGTCTTAGGGAGAATCAACCTCACTCATCATCAGGAGACATCCTGGCCAAGTGAGCTGAGACCCACAGCCAGGCCCAGGAGACCTTGCCTTGCTTGGCTCTGGACTCCTGCAAAGCTGAAGTCCTGCTCACCAAGTCAATAACATGTGATGTTCTTTACAGAGCCAAAAAAGATCACCCCAGAACCGTGTCTGGTTCTCTGTAGTCATGCTAATAAAGACAGCCTTTAGAAGGGAGACAAAAGGAGCTCGTGTCATGGCTATAAACACATCATGGCTCGCTCTTGCAGACACAATTTGGCCTAGGAGAGCCATCCAATTAAATAAGCAGGTTCTAGGTTTGGAGGTTGCCAAGGCTTCATGTAGATTTTTACTTAGGCTAAGTTCATCAATCCCTGCTCCTTTCCAGCCTGAGTAATTACAACAGAAAGCTGGCGATTCGTTTGGGGCTGAAATGTGATCAGAGCTCTGGCACCACATGAATTACAGCTGGGTACAGGGCAGCAGTGGTGGTGATGAACAACAGTGAGAATGTCAGCCTTCTGCAAGTGTGTCACAGTGCTTGTGAGCAGGAAACAATCCTGAGCTTGTGAAGGAAGGAGATGATAGTGGCTCTGAGGAAAACAGGAGAGATGGGGACTCAAACAGAAATAGCCCAGAACATGCAATAGTGGTGGAAACTAGTGAGTGCTCTAGGCAAGCAACTGCATTGCATGGACACAACTGCACCCAGAGGCAGTATCAGCTGACCTTGCTTGCAGCAGAAGATTCTCAATCACTGTCAGAGCAATAAAACCCCAGATTTCCCCAGGGTGGCACAATACACACAGTTTGATTCAAAATTCCTAAAGAATGAAAAATGTCCCTGTGAAGTGGAGCCAAAAGTACAGGCTGGGGGTGAGCTGCTGGAGAGCAGCTCTGGGACAGGGACCTGGGAGTGCTGCTGGGCAGCAAATCAACAGGAGCCAGCAACGTGCCCTCGTGGGCAAGAAGCCACTGGCAGCCTGGGGGCATCAAGGGTGTGGGCAGCAGGGTGAGGGAGGTTCTGCTGCCCCTCTGCTCTGCCCTGCTGAGGCCTCAGCTGGAGCCCTGTGGCCAGTTCTGGGCTCCTCAGCTCCAGAGGGACAGGGAACTGCTGGAGAGAGGCCAGGGCAGGGCCAGCAAGATGCTGAGGGGCTGGAACATGTGTGTGAGGAGGAAAGGCTGCAGCCCTGGGGCTGTTGAGCCTGGGGAGGGGAAGCCTGAGCTCAGGGGCACCTCAGCAACACCTGTCAGTACCTAAAGGGTGGGTGTCAGGAGGATGGAGGTGGTCAGTTTTCTGTAGTGCCCAGTGCAAGGGGTGATGTGCACAAGCTGGAGCACAGAAATCTCCACTTAAACACAGGGAGCAAGTCCTTTGGTGCTGAGGTGAGGGAGCCCTGGCCCAGGCTGCCCAGGGAGGGTGTGGAGGCTCATCAGGATGTTTCCAAACCCACTTGGACACGTTCCTGTGCCCCCTGAGTGAGGGGAAGCTGCTGGAGCAGGGGTTTGGGCTGGGTGGGCTCTGCAGGGCCCTTCCAGCCCCTCCCTGCTGGGACTGTGTGACAGAGCAGGGCAGAGCGGGCGGCTGGCAGCCTGGTGTGTGGAAGGCTGCTCTCTGGAAGGTGCCACCTTGCCAAGCAGGTTATGTGCCAGTGTGATGTTTTTCACATCAGTCCTTGCTTCAGGATGATATGTGTAGTGTTGGCATGGCAACACTTTAATCCTCTCTGAAATGTAAACACTGGGTCTGGTTTTTGGGTTCTCCCCCTGGCCGTGGGCTGGTGGTGAATGGGCAGCAGCTGGGGGATGGGCTGGGATAGAAGCTCACCTGGCTTTCCAGCCCCTCTATATGGTCAGAAACCTGTCCCTAAGAAACAAATTTCTAGGGGATAAAAAACCCTAGTGCACTTCAGCATGATTTCTAAGCAAGCCAGATGAGAGTGATGCAGTCACACCTCAAAATGCCACTGAGATGTTCCTTTGGTGAGCGCTTGGCAGGAGCTGGGCGCTGTTATGTTGGGGACACTTGCCATCCTTGCTGCCTTCCCAATGCTGAGATGAGCTTTATAGGTCCTGTGAAACCACTGGCCAGAACACATGCCATCAAGTAAAATTAGCCTTTTCATTTGAAGTAAAACAGAGGTGGGAAAGCAATGTCTCAGGAGATCATTGATAAAAGAGAGACTGTAGTTATCTCACTCTGACTCCAAGCTCTAGTCTGAATCTAATCACATCTTTCACCACCCTTTAAAGATGGTGCCTGAGTCTTCCCAGGGAGACACAGTGAGAGGACAAGGCAGTGGTCACTGGTGCCAGGAAAGGGGATTCCAGCTGGACACAGGCTCAGGCTCACAGTGCTTTCCCTCTTCTTTGCAACTCCGTCAGGAGAGATCAGGACAACCCAGCCTTGAAGGGCCACCCAGCCTTTTGGCCATTAGGAGTGTGGATATCTGTTTATGAGAGGATCAATGAAAATAGGAAAGACCCAAAAGGGGGTTTTTAAATCATGGGTATTGCCTTCCTCTTCAGGGGGCTGCCAGGAGAAAAGCTTGTCAGTGAACTGTCCTGGCATCGTTTGCTCCCTGGCTGCTGGAAAGCTCAACCTCTTCAGGTGCAAACCCATCTTTAGAGCTGCTTTGCTTTTCTGGTGGTGCCTTTGCCTTCAGCTGATGTTTCAGCTTTGATTTCTGAAGTAATGAACAATGTGAGTCAACCAAAGGATCCTTGAAAAGGTTCCCCACCTGCCCCACAACTGTCCAGCATCCAGTTCACCTCTGAAAATGCCGACCCCGTGCCGTAGGGATTCTTTCCATCTCCTTAACTTGCAAGCTCTCTCTTTCCACTGCAAGAATAAACTTGATGTGTTTGACAGTGCCTTTCTGGATGATGCAGGGAGTATTTTTAGTTTGAAAAGAAGAAAAAAAACCCACCTCAGCCCTGTTCTCTTGGAAGAAGGGCTGCCTGCCTTCCCCTGTGACATTTGGTATTCAAATGCAGCTGCAGGTAGGGCTGCCAGGGAGGTGGTGTGACAGGGAAGCACAAAGGGGAGAGCAAAGCAGCCACGGGACTGTGACAGTAGCAGTGAATTAATGAGAGTTGGGGTGCTGCTTTGCACTCCCAGAAGATACCAGTGGAAGGTGGCTTCTCTGGGAAGCAGCAGAGCAGGACAACACAGAATGCAAGGCGTTCAAAAACATTTGGCAGGACAGCTGGAGCAGAGCCTGGAGAAGGTGGAAACCTTGCTGCCTGCAAGGGGGCTTCCTGGCAGCTCCTGGATCAAGGTGGGATGCAGGTCAGGCTCCACACCACCATCCTGTCCTTGCCAGAGGATGGCACAGCCTGGCCAAGGTGGATTTCAGCCCATGGGATGGAACTCAGCACAGCCGCTCCTTGCAGAGCAGACTGCACTGGCCTCGCCCTGGGTAGTGTCTGGTGTTGCTGAACAGTCAGGTGTTTGTCCTTCTCTACAGCCTTTCAGTCCATAAGGGGACTGAAGGATCTAATAGCTAGAACAGAAAATAAGTGTCACTGTTTGCTGCACTGCACGACCAATGTTCAACACACACCACGGCAGAGGCTCCAAATACGCTTGTAGGTGTTTCTGACTGTATGAGTGGTCAAGCACTCACTAACATCCTTCCAGAAAGTCACCACCACATCTGAGACTGAAGCTCAGATTGCATCTGGCCACAGACTGATGCAGGCAGGGTGCTGTCTTCAGGTATAGCTGCAAGTCAGCTCTCCCAGCAGCGGTTGCAGGTAACTCAGAACTACTCAGCACATTTCAAATCCATGTCAGTTATTAAGTGGATTTGTTTCCATCTCTTCTGGGAAGTGTTGGGAAGCACTGCTGAGTCACGCTGCTGACTCACCACTTTTAGGAATGCCATTTAAAAGACTTGTTTTCTGACTGCCTTCTGTGCTGCTCCTGTTATTTGGATGTCTCCAGATGTAAAATGAAACGGGGCAACCCTGGCTTTAAACAGATCTCTGGTGTGTAACTCCCAAAAAGGCATAAGACAAATGCCTTGGGAAAGGGACCTCTCCCTTAGGTCTGTCTTTTGATATTTATTCAGGGATTGTGGTGAGGGATAGCACAGAAACAGGGAGAGCACACACAGGCTGGGCTTTAACAGCTTGGGAGGGAGGAAGGAGAGCTGGGGCAGGTACTTTGCTATGCTTGGGCACGCAGGAAAGGAGGGATGGGAACATGGTCCTTCCTTGCACTGGGTGCTAGTAAACTTGGGACACAATATTCTCCTGCAGTGCTCTGCTCTGGCCACAGACCCCACAGCAATTCAGCCCCTCAAGGGACAGGGCATCAGGACACTTGCAAGAGCAGCAGGTTGGGAGGGAGGGCTGAGGGTGGGTGCTGAGTTGCCTCAGACTCTGCAAACAGCAGCTTTCCTGCATTGCTCTGGCAGGGAGGAGTGCAGGCATCTCACTGACAGCCCTTCACACCCTGAGATCAGTCCACGCAGGGGAGGAGGCATTTCATGGTCTGTGGCTGTGAAGTCTCATCCTTCCAAAAGGAGAATTGTGCTGAGCTGGTGAGGCAAGGACACAGAGGCTCCCAGCTGATGCACTGGCCCTGAGGAAATGGCAACGTGCCGTTGCTGCACCGAGGCCCTGCAGCACCCTGGGGTTGGAAACCTCCTGAGCAGGAGCCTCCACACCCTCCCTGGGCAGCCTGGGCCAGGGCTCCCTCACCTCAGCACCAAAGGACTTGCTCCTCCTGGGCCAGGGGAACTGTTTGTGTTCTAGCTCATGTCCATTACCCCTTGTGCTGTCCCTGGGCACCACAGAGCAAAGCCCATCCCCATCCTCCTGACACCCACCCTTGAGGCATTTCTCAGCACTGCTGAGGTGCCCCTGAGCTCAGGCTTCTCTTCCCCAGGCTCAACAGCCCCAGGGCTGCAGCCTTTCCTCCTCACACATGTTCCAGCAGCTCAGCACCTTGCTGTCCCTGCCCTGGCCTCTCTCCCTGTCCCTCTGGAGCTGGGGAGCCCAGAACTGGCCACAGGGCTCCAGAGGAGGCCTCCCCAGGGCAGAGCAGAGGGACAGGAGAACCTCCCTTGACCTGCTGCCTCCATGTGAAGACTTTATTACCCAAATACAGGTTATCCTGAGGCTCTTAATCAGAATTGTGTATGTTGGCAGTAACTGATTAAAGAACAGGATCTCATTAAACAGCTACAATTGCTGCAGCCCAGGCTGCCCAGGGAGGGTGTGGAGGCTCCTTCTCAGGAGGTTTCCAACCCCAGCTGGACACGTTCCTGTGCCCCCTGAGCCAGGGGAAGCTGCTGGAGCAGGGGCTGGGGCTGCAGCAGCTCTGCAGGGCCCTTCCAAACCCCTAAAAGAAAAGAAAAAGGATAATCAGCCTCCCCCAGGGCTGCAGGAGCTGCAAGATGCCATTCAGCCAGGTCAGGATGGCAGTGGCAGGAGGCCAGGCAGGCCTTCCTGGCTTTTCACTCAAAGGAAGGGAAGATGAAGCTTGGAAGCAGCAAAGCCCTCCACAGCTGCTGTAAAACAGTGTCATTTTGTCTTGTGATCAAAGACAGAGTGGAAATGTGCTGGAAGAAAGTGATGCAAATCAGCCCATGTGGCTCAGGGGTTGTGATAGATGGTCACTGGGGCCCCAGGATGCCTCATCCTTCCCTGCAGAGACCCACATCCACACCACAGCTCCCCAGAATCACTCCAGGCAGCACAGCACATCCCTCCTGAGTGTCACAACCCACTCAGGAGCCAAAGAAAATCTCACCCACGGGCTTTGAAGAAATTCCCTCCTTTCTGCTGTGCTCTTTTCGCTTTGCAGGGCTGCAGCAGTTCCCAGTTTGCAGTTATTCTCTCTGTGTTGATGGCATGCCTGTTGTTAGATACCTTTCCCTCGATAAGAAACAATCCCCCTAGGTTGGCTGTTCATAATTAAGTCCTCATTTTTCCTACAGATTGGCCTAAGACTAGATTCACTCCGTTGATGAGAGGGGAATGATTCTTGATTTATGCTGAAATCAGGGGAAGGGAGAATCGAGTGACACGTGGGAACAGTCCCACAGTAAAAGGCTCAGGGTAGCTACGTGCTCATCACCCACTTGAGAACACATCTTCTGCATTTTGCAGCTATCCCTGAGCAGATGTTTGCTGTTTGATGTGAAGGGAGGGTGAGTAATGTGATCTTACCTGCTGGATGTACATCACAGATGTTCAGTCAGGTATCTGGGCTGTTGGGTCACATGTTGAATACAAGCAGTTACTTTTCAGTTAGGCTGACAGCAAAACAGGAGCAAGACTGTCCTGCAGAGAAATTGCTTCCAATTTGGGGAGGTTTTACAAGTAGGGCTGGGAGGGGAACGTACTGCACAGAGGAGATGAGCATCCATTAATGAGAGAGATACAAACAGCACCAAGATAGCTCTTCACAGGTTTGGGGAGCCAAAAAGGTGCCATCCTGTTCCCTTCTGCCTTCAGCAGCCTCCTTGCCAAGGGAAAGGCACAGTGGGACACAGCTGGAAGGCAGCTCAGCCCAGCTCCCACCCGTGTCTGTCCACCCCTGTGATCAAAGCTGAGCAGCAGGAGCCAGAGAGGCAGAAAGTGTTATCCATGGCCAGGAGAATATTTGGCTTGCCCATTGCATTGAGTTGTTCTGACAATGATGGGAGCTTTTAGTGGTATTCCAGGCAACAGGGGAAGGCTTTTTACTGAGAAGAGTTGCCAGGAGTGTGAGTTAGTTCTGTAAAGTTATGAGTTAGTTTCTTCCAAGTGAGATCCAGGTCTCATCTCCATTCCTCCCTTCTACATATCACCACATTTGTGTGCTGCTTTGCAGGGCAGGTTTGGCAACAGCCTCTCTGGAGGCACAGTGTGACATTTCTGTGCATGCCAACAACAGGGGAAGCTCAGGCCAGTTTTTCCTCACTGCTTCACCAGCACCTTAGCCAAAGTTCTTGAAGCCATTTTCCTTCCAGCTTTTATTCTCCTTAATTCTTGTCATTGGTCCTGTAAGCTTCAGAAAGCTTTTCTCCTGCAAAGTTCCACTGCAGTTATATGAGGCATGCAAAGGTTTCCAACTGGTGGTATTTGTACTGTCCTTGTTGGGGTCCCTTTGTTTTCAACAGGCTTTTGTCTCACTGCAGCATCCCTCCATGAGCATGGCAGGCAGCCCCTCTCGAGCCACAGACCTTTTGATAGCCAGCTGAAGTTCTGCTTCTCTGCCTGTGTCTTCCCATGCTCACATCCACTGGTGAGATCCTTCACCTGGGCAACAGCAAGGGGCTGAATGTGCTGGCTGTGGTTGGCATGTGGCTGCTGCTACTGCAGGCTCCTGCACTCCAGAGGCAAAAGAGGTACTGAGGCTGAAGGCCATATGCATCACTACACTGGATCATGAGCCAAGCTCAGGCTGGTCTTGTGACAAATGAGTAGGCAAAAATCCTTATTTGCTCAACTTTCTCTCCAAGAACAAAACCTCAGGGAAGGCCACAGGACAGTCTGTAGTGGCAGACAAGGCTCTGCAGGGCTGAGCTTTTGGCTCAGCTGCTCTTTGTGTCATTGCAGCCTAAGCCAGGAGCAGCTTCTGTTTCTTTTTGGTGATCCAAGCAAAAAACTCCCATGCACAAAAAGTCCCCCAACCCAAAAGCCCTGAACTGTATCCCAGGAGGAGGAAGAGGGAGCCTGTCCCCCAGTGTGAGGACGCAGCAATTGCAGCAGTGAGGCTCTCGGGCCCTGAGGTTTCAGAAGCCAAGGGCTGGACCCAAACTGCTCCTCTGCTTGTTTCACAGCCATGGGCTAGATGCACAGACATTTCACCATACTGAATCAGCTTAAAAGCCAGCTCTTGAGCTGACAGCCCCTTTCTGGCTCCCCTCTTCCCATTCCTGCAGGGTGCAGAAGCTGGCGCTGCGACATCTCACGCCGTCCTCTCCTGGGTACCGCTGCAGGGCGAGACGGCGTAGCGAGGCCTGCCCTGCACCTTTGGCAACAGAAAACATGCTCAGCTGCTACATTTATCTGGGAAAAGATGTTGAGGACAGAGCTGCTAATAGTAATCCACACAGGCAGCAGCTCTGAGCTGCCTTTCCACCACTAATCATCTGTCCCTTGAAATCCTGGGCTGCTGAGTCCCCACTTGTGGGGTCGTGCTGCTTGTCAGCCTGCATCTTCAGCCTCGTTTCTCTGGGCTGACCCAAGAGCACAGAGGGTGGAGGGAGTGGACAGACTGTTGCACCATGTCCCTTTCTCCTTTGCCATCGACTTTGCAAAGAGGAAGTGAGCAGATAATGAAGAGTGAGGGCTGATGAGTAGGGGAAGCTTGTCACTCCACAGTCATTCTATTAACTTGCTTTGAAATCCTCCAAGAACTAATTGCAGAGCTAGTGAATCTTCAGTGATGCTGTAGTGAGTGGGCTGAACTCAGTGTAAGTCCATCACAGAGCACCAGCTTTCTGAGAGTTAAATTCCAGATGTAAACAGATGTTCTCCCCAGCAGCCCTCACAAACCCTATTACACACATCAGGCAGCACCAGCACACCCTGTGCTTCTGAGCCCTGTTCTGTCAGAAGCTGTAGGGTGTTGCCTGGGATCAGGAAGAATTAGTCCAGCCAGTTCCTAGAGCCATAAAAATCAGATTTCCCTTCATACTTGATGATGCAGTTCTTGGTTCAGACCAGCAGTGGCTGATGAGATGCTACACTCAGCACTGCAAAGGAGATTTAATAGTGCAAGGACAGTTTCCAGTGAAGTGTTTGTCCTTCTCCCACCTACCAGCACTGAACTGGGTTCTCCCTTGGCTGTTCTAGCGGAGGAGCAATCCACAACAGGCTCTCAGAGGGCCAGGGGTGATGCTGACTTTGCTCTATTTCTTCCTCACTGAACCAGACAGTTACTTTTAGATTGGACATTAGGAAAAGCTTTTTCACTGAGAGGCTTGTTAAGCATTGGAAAGGTGGTGGAGTCCCCATCCCTGGAGATATTCAAAAGACATGTAGATGAAGTGCTGAGGGACATGGTTTAGTTTAGTGATGGTCCTGGCAGTGTGAGGTGAGTGGTTGGACTTGATCTTCAAGGTCTTTTCCAACCATAGTGAGTCTATGATTCTAAGATTCTGTCCTGGAGGGCATAGGTCAGGTCTCACTCCTGCCTCAGGACCAGGAGCTGAGGGAAGTATGAGTGCTTCCTCCTAAGGCAAGTGACAGGATCTGGGGGAGCTTCACTCAAGCACCCTCCTCAAATGGCAGCCTGAGGCTGGGCACACCACAGGGAGACACTGACTTCATTCCTGGTTCCTCTCAGCTGGCCTGGAAGGGCAGGCTGCTAATGAAAAGTGCCCATCGATGCTTGTGGTAAAGGCCTTAGCTCTGAGAGGTTAAATTGCTCCAAAGCCACAGAGACCCAGCCCTTGGCCTCCATCATGGGGTTCCATATGGAACCAGACACCAGGGTGTTGTGTGTAACAATTGGCTGAACTGCCAGCACCTTGGTGCACACAAACAAAGTTAGAGCTGTAAATCCAGGGTCTCTGAAGCAGTGCCCAGCACCAAAACCCAGACAGATGTGTGCTGGGAGAGCTCAGAAGTAAGGTGCAGAAGGAGAGCAGATCCAGTTCCATGTGCAGGGCCACCAGCAAAGCTGCTGAGATGGTTGTTCCCAGCTCTCACAGGAGAGACAGGGGCAGTAGGTTCTAGTTGGATGCTAAATAGTGCAGCAAGTGGTGGAGTGATAAAAGTGGCGTCTCTGCAGCTGTAACGGGTTGTTGTAAAGGTCAGGTCTGTGTGTACTCTCCCAGCTCTGTGAATAGCTGCTCCTTTCATCCCCAAGTTAAGCTTTTGAGTGGGACAGGCTGAACTAAACAGGGCTAAAGCTGTCCCATCCGTTATCGCTGGGAATGGCTCGTGTCCAGGGGCAGGCTCTGCCTCTGCAGATGCAACACACAGCGTGGCACAGGGCAGAGCTGAGAGGCAGCTGGCTCACGTGGCCCATCCTCACCACCAGCCCTCTCCTGAGGCTGCAAAGGCTGCAGTGCCCCTCTGAGGAGAGGCAGCAGCGCCCCTCTGCCAGCACAGCCAGCAGCCTTGCCTTCTGCACACCCTGCCCAGGGCTGCTGCGTTGCAGCTGGGCTTCTTCTTCCACCCCCAAAGGTGAGATGGCAGGAAAGAAACTCTGGCAATCCTGCCTCTGTGTTTTCTGTCTCTCATACTGAGTCCAAACAGAACCCCACAGCCCTGATGGCACAGACTGGCAGCTCTGCTGTGTGCAGATGAGGCTGTGAGGTTTTTGCCCCCCAGGTTCCTGGAGGTAACACAACTCTGCTCTTCCCATGCCTTTATTGCTGTCCCTCTGTTGCCATGGCAACAAGGTGCTTTTAATTGGAGTGTAAGAAAGAAAATGAATACCCAAGCAGTTTATTAAATGTCAAATGAAGTCGGGTGTCTGACAGAAATGCCCCCTGGGCCCTGAGGCAGGAGTGTGGTGACTCTCCAGGCATTCCTTCAGGAGCAGGACTCCTCCAGCAGACAGATAACAGTGCCAGAGGGGAAGGGCCTGTTCATTTGGGTCTGCATGTTGCCATCATCTTCAAAGGAGCCATCCTCCCTTCTTCACACGTCAGTCCAGGGATGTTGGAGCCAGCCCCAAGGTAGCTGGCTCAGCAAAGCCATTCCTATGTCCATGTGTAGGGGGAGGAAGGCTGATGTACTTGCAGGCTACACTACCCCTCAGCAGCCTACACTACCCAGTCCTACTGCTGCCACCATCCCCTTGTGCCCCAGAGGGAAAACCCTCAGGCAGGAGATGAAGCCATGCCCGTTAGGAACAGAGCATCTGGTCCAGGAGCCCTCTGGATCAGCAGCCCCAGGTGCTAGGCTGCTACAGGTGAGGCAGGTTGAGAGATGCTCCCTCAGTGAAGGCAGCTCATCTCCAACCAAAAGCTGTCTGTGCTCAGAGACAACATGAGCTGAAGGACGTGGTTGTGGAGCTAGAGCCAGGCAGAGTTTGAGGCAGGAAGACCTTAAAGTGGTGTGGTGTTTGGTGAAAGCACTGACCCTGTGATATGCTTTTGCATCACCACATTTCAGGCAGCAGCTTTTTGTTGGCCTCTCCAGCTGTCCCATCCATGACCAGCTTATGCATTATAACAAGAGTATAGCTCCCAGTGCTGTCTGAGGAGATGCTGTAGCTGCAGGCCTGTTCCACAGCACTCTCGTTTGCCCCATCACGCCACCTTGAAGTTTTGTATCCACTGTATCATGCAGGGGGAGCTCTTCAAGGGTTTGAAGCCCTGTGCCACTATGATTTGCAGAGAAAGCTGATGTGGGTTCACATGGCAACATCCCATTGTGATGTCTGAAAACCTAGGATTGAGTGTCAAAGCTTTGCTCAAACTTAGGGGTCACTTGATGTAAAGCATGGCAGCTCAGAGAAAGCTGGCCAGCCTAGAGAAGGTTTTGCAATCCCAGTCACTTCTGACCTTTCCAAAAGGACTGGATTTTCAAGAGTCCATATTTGGTAGATCTCCAGAGCAATCTACATTGAAGTTTGTGGCTGACATTCAAATCTCTAAACTTGGAAATGAGCCTTTGCCACTTGAACTGGAAGGTTGTTCATTCTAGAGGGAAAGGTCTTGGGAGCAACTGGGCTGCTGTGGCTAGGCAAACATGACTGGATTAGCAAAGGGCAGGGTTAGACATTACCCATTCACACAGTGTCATGTGCAATAGCAGGAGAGGTGTGGGCTGACTCTGTCTGGTAGTGTATGTGCATGCCACTACTGCTGGCCTTGTTTGTGTGGAGCCACTTTGACTCATTGAGAAAGTCCTTAGGAGGTGGGAACACTAAAGGTTTCTTAAATGCACTGGTGAAATTAGCCCTAGGAAGTGTTCCCTTAGGTCTTTCAGCCTTGGACCTCTGATATGCTCCTTGCAAGTGTTTATTGAAAGTAAGAACAGACCCAAACACATCTCTCTGGTGGTCAAACAGTGAGAAACTCCCAGTAAGGCTGGAGAGGCCCTGGGATGCTTTCAGGGAGCTGTTATCAGCTGTTTAGTTTAAGAGCTCCAATTTAGGAGAAACAAGAGCTTCTAAAAGTGTTCTGTACCTGCCTCTGCCTCCAAGGATGGGAACCTCTGCCATCCTGCACATGTTTGTTAACACAGCAGCAGCATTGGTCTTGCCAAGCTTCTACATGAAAGAGGGCAGCAGCCCCAGCTTAGTGCCTTCCTTACTGAGACAGAGGGCAGCAGCCCCAGCTTAGTGCCTTCCTTACTGAGACAGAGAGCAGCAGCCCCAGCTTAGTGCCTTCCTTACTGAGACAGAGAGCAGCAGCCCCAGCTTAGTGCCTTCCTTACTGAGAAAGAGAGCAGCAGCCCCAGCTTAGTGCCTTCCTTACTGAGAAAGAGGGCAGCAGCCCCAGCTTAGTGCCTTCCTTAGCTGAGAAAGAGGGCAGCAGCCCCAGCTTAGTGCCTTCCTTACTGAGAAAGAGGGCAGCAGCCCCAGCTTAGTGCCTTCCTTAGCTGAGAAAGAGAGCAGCAGCCCCAGCTTAGTGCCTTCCTTACTGAGAAAGAGGGCAGCAGCCCCAGCTTAGTGCCTTCCTTACTGAGAAAGAGGGCAGCAGCCCCAGCTTAGTGCCTTCCTTACTGAGAAAGAGAGCAGCAGCCCCAGCTTAGTGCCTTCCTTACTGAGAAAGAGGGCAGCAGCCCCAGCTTAGTGCCTTCCTTAGCTGAGAAAGAGGGCAGCAGCCCCAGCTTAGTGCCTTCCTTACTGAGAAAGAGGGCAGCAGCCCCAGCTTAGTGCCTTCCTTACTGAGACAGAGGGCAGCAGCCCCAGCTTAGTGCCTTCTTTACTGAGAAAGAGAGCAGCAGCCCCAGCTTAGTGCCTTCCTTACTGAGACAGAGGGCAGCAGCCCCAGCTTAGTGCCTTCTTTACTGAGAAAGAGAGCAGCAGCCCCAGCTTAGTGCCTTCCTTAGCTGAGCCAGTGGAAGAAAACAGTGAGGAGTTGCCAGGGGATTGTCCCTCCCTCGTCCCCCAGCCCTCCCTGCTGCAGCCAGAGCAGGCACAAACATCCCTGTGCAGAGGGCAGATCCTCAGCCTGTGCACATGCAGCTCTGGAGTGGATCTGGCCCCAAGGCTTGTTTTGCTATTTTACAACAGGACAAATAGAGCAACATTTCATAAGGTCCTAATGAGGCACATTGAAGAATGCCCAGGAGACAGAGACAGTATCAGTGCTCCTTGGCACCAGAGAGAGTCAAAGGCATTTGTTTGTTATCTGAAACGTTGATCTCTGTTCCTTTCAGTGCTGGGCAGACACTTTTATAGTGCAGGTTCCTGGAAGTGCTCAGATGGCACTGCTGCTGTGTTCTAAGAGTTGTTCATTCTCAGATGTACCTATAAACACTGAGGCTGAAGCAAGGAAGCATTCAGAGCCATTATGGGGCCATTAAGCTTCAAGTAGTGCTTTTCACTCTGTGTGGCCTCAAAAGGTCTAACACTTGCTGGCCCATTCTTCTTCCCATTGAATGGGACTTGTAAGAGAGGACTTGCCCACTAAGTCACCCAGGGTGGAGCCCAGCAGCATCCCAGAATGGAAAAGACACTAACTCCACCTGCCCAGGACATTAAGGGAACACTGTCTCTCCTGTAAGAGCGAGCACCAGGTCACAATCAAAACCAATACCATGAAGAGACATTGCTACAGCCCTGCACATGCCACAGCCTCACAGTACAGCACAGCTCACCAGGTGGGATCTGCAGTGTCAGCCTCCTGCTGGGTGCTGGCAGGACTGTGTCTGACAGCCATGGCCAGCCCTCTGAGCCCTGCAGTCGTCCTCTCACCTACAGACAAGGCAGTGGTGCCTCTGCTGAGGCCTCACCTTGGGTCCTGCTGGTGCCTGTAGAGAACATGCTGCTCCTTCTGTCAGGCTTGCTCTTGGCTTTTTAAGGTTTTGACACTTGTTAAACTTCAAACCACAGAATCATTTTGGTTGGAAAAGACCTTTAAATATCATTGAGTCCAACCCCTCCCCTCACACTGCCAAGCCCACCACTAAACCACTTCTCCAGCCTTGGAAATCAGAAGATGCATCCCAAAGGCACAAATGCTACCAGTGAAATCTCACTGTATCTGACTCAGGCTCCTGCTGGGACAGGGGCAGGGACTGGGGCTGGTACTGTCTGTATTTGCTGGTGACCTCAGATGAATCACTTCAGGTGTGGGCTCAGAGGGCTCTTGAGATCTGCTCTTCAAGAAAGCATCAGGAGCACACAGGGCTCCATCTGCTCACCCACACTGGTGGGAGTGGTATTTGCCAGCCTGGCATAGAATCATACAATGGCAGGGTTGGAAGGGACCTCTAGAGCTCATCTAGTCCAACCCCCCTGCAGAAGCAGGTCCCACCTAGACCAGGTCCCATAGGAACATGTCCCATAGGTCTTGCTGCAGTTGCAGGTGATGGCAGGAGAGGCTCAAAGGAGCTGTGCTGCAGGATGTGTGCACCCAGGTAGCTGATCAGAGGGAAGAGTGTTAAAGGTTGGGGAAGGTGAGCTGAGATGACCTGTTCTTCACAATGATTGAAAACATCCCCTTTGAAGCCCTGAACAGCAAAGGCTGCTGTTTGACTGGCAGTTGGAAGGTGTTACCCTGTTAAGGGAAGTACATCTCCTGCACAAAGGGTTTCCTAAGGAAGCAATGCTGCTGGCTTAGGCTGCCTTGAGAGAGCTTTCTTCATTCTCAGCTGCATCTGGGAAGCAAGTATAATATGTTCATAAAATCACTGCTGAGCAATTTAATGTGGCTGTACACTCTACTTACTCACTTTGGAAGCCCAGCTGAGCAGAAGAGAACAAAGGAATTCTTGCTTATTTAATAACTTTTTTTCCCTTGAATATCATTATTTTAAAAATCCAGTAAATGAAATCACCCCAAAGCCAAAATGATCTCAACTAGGTCAGCTGTGTTCAGTGTGGTTTCTTCCATTAGAGAGCTATCATCCTTCAGGACTGTAGCCATCCATCCATCCATCCATCCATCCATCAGGACTGTATCATCTATCCATCCATCCATCCTTCAGGACTGTAGCCATCCATCCATCCATCCATCCATCCATCCATCAGGACTGTATCATCTATCCATCCATCCATCCATCAGGACTGTAGCCATCCATCCATCCATCAGGACTGTATCATCCATCCATCCATCAGGACTGTGTCATCTATCCATCCATCCATCCATCAGGACTGTGTCATCTATCCATCCATCCATCCATCCATCCATCAGGACTGTGTCATCTATCCATCAGGACTGTAGCCATCCATCCATCCATCAGGACTGTATCATCCATCCATCCATCCATCCATCCCTCAGGACTGTATCATCTATCCATCCATCCATCAGGACTGTATCATCTATCCATCCATCCATCTATCCATCCATCCATCCATCAGGACTGTATCATCCATCCATCCATCCATCAGGACTATATCATCCATCCATCCAACCATCCATCCATCCATCCATCCATCCCTCAGGACTATATCATCCATCCATCCATCAGGACTGTATCAGCCATCCATCCATCCATCTATCCATCCATCCATCCACCCATCCATCCTTCAGGACTGCATCAACCATCCAGCTTGTAAAAATGAACATTCTTCTGTGATCTCTGAGGACACACAGGCTGTTCCACAAGATCAGCTCGTGCCCAGAACACCCCTGCAGGAGACTGCAAAAAAAAGGTGTGGTTAAAAGAAGGGATTCAGACATTAACAGTGTCATGGCAACAGCAAATTAGAGCCTCAGAAGCAAAGCTCAGCTCCATAAAGGTTTAGGGAGTCACCACACTGCAGGACTGAATGAAACATCCCCAAATGGTTTTGTCTCTTTGTGCTAATGACTCCAAGCCAAGTGCTGTTTATGGATGTTTTTGCCCAGCCATGGACTTTGTTTCTCCCCTGCACAAGATGTTAGGGTAGTATACTTGTCAGGTGAAGGTGGCTCTACCTGGGCTTCTGGGGAACTTTGGCAGCTGAAAGCACAACCATGAACATCAGCAGGTGTTTGTAGCTCAACAGCAGAAGGTTATTGTGGCAGCAAAAACTGACAGAAGAAGAAATTGAGCATTTTGGGCAAAACTACCCAGGGAGAGACTTCAGTGTGCTGAGCAGGATGATGTACCACGAGGTAACAGCCTGTCCCATAACCAGCAGTGAGACATGCAGTGCCCAGTGCTGTTTCCACCTCATGCTACATGTGTACACGCAGAGCCAAAGCTTCCTTTGCTATTTCTTTCCCCTCATTGCCCCACAGCATCTCTTTGAGGTCTCTCAGCCTTTATGAGGTCAGTCATATCAACCTGTCCAAGTATCCAGTGGCCATTCCCCCCTCCCAGAAGCTTTGCTTGCCTGATCTTTACTTTGAGCTCCATTTTAGTGTTTAGTCTCTTGATTTTGGCTGCCCAGGGGTGATGTAAGTAATGGGATGGGATCAGAGGGGGAAAACACTCCTTGCACTGTGAAAAATACCCACTAGTTTTAATCTGGGCTCATGCCAGGCTGGCAGGGAGAGAGAAACTCCAGCAGGGTATGTTCCATATACTGAAGAAGACCCAGAAGTGAGACAGCACTCAGCTTTTATCTCTCTTGTGTTTGTATCCTCCTCTCTGCCTTGTGTCCTCCATAGCTTTCAACTTTTACCTTTCCCTTTTGTCTTTGCTGTAGCAGTTTGGGAACTTGAACCAAGGTTTGAAACACTTTGGGAGTGGTGTCTCATGGGCTGCAGGGTCACTGCTAACCTTCTCACACTCATCTGCCTGGTACCAGCTGGGGAAGCCTCTGAGAATCTGAAGCTGTTGCAATATTTGCTCCTTCTGTTGCCACATTCAGAGACTCTCCTGCCTTTGTGAAGGTGCTGGGTGTCTTGTAGCAAGCTCTGCAACTTCCCATTACTCCTTGAAACTCTTTTAAGTCATTTCTCATGATACTGGAAACTTCTGGGTTTGAACTTGACCTTAATGTGAAAATTTGACAGTGCTGACAGCACGCCCCTGAGTCACAGTGTGGAGCTGTGACTGTTCCCAGCATGTTTCAGACCAACTTCTGCCTCCCAGTAAGCCTCCAAGCCTTGCACCCTTGCTATAGGCACAGGGAGGAGAGCAACCTAGCAGGCATGAAAAGTAACAGGCTCTTATGGTTTTCCTTATCCCTGGATCCACTGGAGGGGCTGGGGAGCACTTGGGTTTTGAGCCAATCAGTACCAGAGCTACCTCAGAGCAAGGGCTGAAGCTTTTAGTGGTTTGTGCAATTAAGCTGAAGTGAAATCAAGAGGGTGTTGAGGCTGGAACAGCACCTTAAGGCAGGGCATGGCAGAGCTTGAGTCTGCTGTTTTCTGCCTGCTCCCTGCAGCCCTTCCCTTTGGTTGGTTGTCTGATGGAGGGGTTTTGGGGGCTGACTCTGACCAGTGGGTTGCTGAACAGCCTCAGGGAATTGCACATAGCCAAAGCAAGATCTGGAGAGTACAACTAAGAGCAGAAACGAGCTGCAGAGAGAAGGAAGTGTAGAGAAGGCAAAGTCAGAGGAGTTCCCAAGGGCCCAGCCTCCAGTTTACAGTACAATTTGCCATTTTCCTCTTCTGTAGCAACTTTAAAAACAGCAACACTAGGACAGAGATTTCACACTTCTTGGATTTCCCTCTCCTCCCCAGCTGAGCTCCTGACTGCTCTCACTTACAGGCACCCTAGAACCTGAACTACCTCCTACACTGCTGCAACGCCCAAGCACTTGAGCCAGAGCCCAGAAAAGCCTTTGTTGGGAAGGTGATAGAGCTTATTTCTCTCCCAAAGAAAGTGTCATTGTTTCTTTGTTTCAAAGCTTTGACCTGAGTCCCACTCCAGACAAGCAGCTGGCTGGAGAAGGGCACTGAGGTTGCAGGCAGAATTAACTGGGGAGAGAGAGCTTGGGGGGAGCAAAGGGGCATTTTCTCCTCTCCAGATTTAGAGAGGTGACTATTTTGGAGGATCTATTGCACTCAGATAAAGTCTGAAAGGAGGGGAGGGGAGGGGAGGGGAGGGGAGGGGAGGGGAGGAGAGGAGAGGAGAGGAGAGGAGAGGAGAGGAGAGGAGAGGAGAGGAGAGGAGAGGAGAGGAGAGGAGAGGAGAGGAGAGGAGAGGAGGATGATAGTGAAGGAAAACAAAGAAGACATCAGCTGTATCCCTCCAAGTTTTAATTTGGTTGCCTATCACCAACTCTGTCTTAAAGAGAATAACTGTTGTCAGGAGCTTCAGAGCTCGTCTGTGCTCTGTTAATCTCCTACTGCTGCTTGTCAGAAGCCCCTTAACACAGTGCAGATTTTCTAACATGCCTTACCTTCTGCAATACACAGAGCCCTTGACTCATCTGAAGCAGCAAGAGGGAGATGCACCCTGAGCTTTCCCCTGCCTCTGCTCAGCTCTCCAACACCCTGCACCCCCCAGGCCCCCAGAGCAAAAGCCCTTCTGCTGCACCAGCCTCTCCATTTCTGCAGCTCTGCTGCCCATCACAAGCAGCTGAGTGGTACTGGCTGTGCAATCACCTGATGAAGAGTTCCCTAGTGAGGTTGAGCCCTAAATATTTGACAGAGCATCTCGAGGCTGAGACCTGCCATCGCTGGTGGTGAGCACAAGGGCTGCTCCCCACCCTCTCTGACCTGCCTACAGAGCCATTGCTAAACACCTGATGGTTGTGTTAACCCTTGTTCACCTGCAGGGTTCTGGGTAGTGGCCTTGGTGCTTTGTTTTGATGTGGGGTGTGGGTTTGCATGAGGCTCAGGCAGCCTTATCAGGCTCCCCAGGAACATCTGAGGAGTGAATGGAACTTGGGCCATCACAGCAGTATGTTCCCCTGACATTTTCTTGGAAGAGCATGGTTGCAGTGTGAGCTGCATGGGGGAAGAGCTGGCTCTGGGTACAGACACATCCCTGGTGCTGCCCAGGGTGTGATGTTACACATAGCACTCTGGGAAGTGAAGTGCTGATGGGAGCACCCTTTCTCTCCACCACTTCTTCAGCATCGCCTCCAAGCCACCTACTCCTCTGTAGCTTTCACTTGCCTCCTGAAACTTCCTGTCAGGCTGCATTTCCATCAGTGCTTTGGGGCTGCCAACGTCACTGTCACCCCACATATGTGTCAGAGCTAAGCAGCAACCCCTTCCCTCCCACAACACCCTCTCCTAACATGGGCCAGGGGACCTGAGCAGCCCAAGAGCTCTCCTGGGCCTACAACGTGCCTCTCACCCTTTGAGGATGCTGTTAAACCACTACAGACATCCCTTCACTGTGCCCACCTCACACTTGGGATGCAGTAAGTGGAGAAAGCATGAGGGAAAGGGATGGTTTCTTTCCAGTGATGTGCTAAGTAGCATCACCAATGCAATGCTGAAGGGTGAGGCCAGGGGATTGCTTCCTGACCCCACAGCAAAGCCCCAGGGGCACTGTGCTTGGTTCTGCACTATCAGAGCAAGAGCTCTTCAAATACTTCTTGCTACTTAAATGCAAGGCCAGTGGCATCCTGGGGGGCATCAGGGAGAGTGTGGGCAGCAGGGCCAGGGAGGTTCTGCTGCCCCTCTGCTCTGCCATAGCTGCTGAGGCCTCATCTGGGGTGCTGTGGCCAGGTCTGGGCTCCCCAGCTCCAGAGAGACAGGGAACTGCTGCAGAGAGGCCAGGGCAGGGACAGCAAGATGCTGAGGGGCTGGAACATGTGTGTGAGGAGGAAAGGCTGCAGCCCTGGGGCTGTTGAGCCTGGGGAAGAGAAGCCTGAGCTCAGGGGCACCTCAGCAATGCTGAGAAATGCCTCAAGGGTGGGTGGCAGGAGGATGGGGATGGGCTTTGCTCTGTGGTGCCCAGGGACAGCACAAGGGGTGATGGGCACAGGCTGCAAAACAAACAGTTCCACTTAAACACAAGGAGCAAGTGCTTTGGTGCTGAGGTGAGGGAGCCTGGCCCAGGCTGCCCAGGGAGGGTGTGGAGGCTCCTGCTCAGGTTTCCAACCCCAGCTGGACACGTTCCTGTGCCCCTGAGCCAGGGGAAGCTGCTGGAGCAGGGGCTGGGGCTGCAGCAGCTCTGCAGGGCCCTGCCAGCCCCAGCATGCTGTGGTTCTGTGGAATCCCAGCAAAAGCTGCCTGATGGATCAATGAGCACTGAATTTATGACCATTTTAGCAGGGGAGCTATTAATAAGCAATTAACTACGGATTTAGGGGTCTGCAGATGAATGTGTCCACATCACTGTCACCCTTTAACCCTGACTTGGCAGTTGTGTGTAGGGTGGAAATGACCACCAAGGCCAGCAGTGGCAAGCAGATCTCACAGCTGGAGGTAGCTGGTCTCTTGGGCTCCTGTCACTGCTCAAGGAGAAACTTTCCTCCTCTTGCTGTCTGACATGACCAAGCTCTGAATGATGGACAGGAAACTGATATTTTTGGACATTTTAATCATCAAAACAAATCAGAGCCATTTCTTCCTGCACATCCAAGTAAATGACTTTCAATACAACTCCAGTCCCCCTAGATGGAAGGAGCTGAGCTAATACCTTCATGTACACTCCATCCAATTTGATTTCTTTCCCTGAAAGTAGTTTTCTGTCTGTAAGTGCAGCTTTCCCACCATTTGCAGGGAAGGAGGCTCTGCTGGAGGTTTTGCCAGTGACAGGCTGAACAGAACAGTTTGCATGTCTTGGTTTTTCTATGTAGCAGCAGCAGTGCTGAGCTGATCAGTGGAAGGGAGAGGAAAATGGAAGTGGAAGGAAAAATTAAAGAGGTTGTGGTGTCATTACTCTGATGTAAACACTTGATACCGTTTAAGGGAGAGAACTTAGTACCATCTAACTGTGGCATGAAGAGAAGCAGCTGCCAAACTCTGTTGGCACATTCCTTTTGCAAAAACCAGTGTAACTTCTTGCTGTGGCACAGAGGAGAAACTCCAGCATCCAGCTGGCTCTGATGGACACGGGGCTGGCAAACCAAACAGGCATCTAGTGTCAAAAAAGCAGCCTGAGTTAGCATTGAACAGCATCTCTCCCTCTGCACCTCCACTGATGACAGCCATGAGTGATGATCACCTTCTTTGCAAGTGTTGACTGCACTTCCTTGAGGAGGCTGGTGGCACCTTGGCCAGGCACCCACAGTAGGCAGTGTGAAAACAGCTCCTGCTCTCCTCCTCTGCAGGGGAGAGTCCTGGATGCTGTTGGTGGTTGGCTCTGCTTGTTTCTCCCAGGCAAGCAGATCCTTCATCTGGCACCTGAGCCCCTGGGAGCAGGCTGCAGGCATGCTTCCTACCAAGCATCTGTCTCCTCGTCCTGTGGATGGGCACACTCCAGCCTTCATCTCCCACACTCCTGTTGCCTGGACTTGATGGAGGAAAATATCACACAGGAGCAGGCTCGTGGCCTCTGCCTCTCTGCCCTTGCAATGTGAAAAGGAGCGGTTTCATCAAAGCCACTGGAGGTGCAAACTGTGAGAGAGGGGAAACAGGACCTCTCTGTCTCAGATTGGATGTCATGAAAAGCTTTTTCCCTGAGAGGGGTGTGAGCCCCTGTGCCAGGCTGCCCAGGGAGCTGGGGCAGTGCCCAGCCCTGGAGGGATCCCAAAGCCCTGGAGCTGAGGTGCTGAGGGCTGTGGGTCAGTGCTGGGCTGGGCAGGGTGAGGGCAGGGCTGGGACTGCAGCAGCTTCAGGGGCTTCTCCAACCCAAATGATTCTGTGATTCTCTGTGCTTTTTATGGTTAGAGATGTTCACCTTCAGTTAGAGAGATGGGCAAGGTGGAAAGTGTCAGTAAAGAGACAAGAAACATACTTGGGAGGAAAGAGAGGATAATTAAACAAGGACTGAAAGCAGGCATTTATTGTACTTCTGGAAATGGTTCAGAGCTGGAAAGCATCTGAAGTACAGCAGAAACTGAGTGTTGCTGTCATGGTCCCAGGAGAGAGGGGCAGAGTTGTGGAAGCACGTGAACGTCAGACACAGCCCCTGTGGCAGCTGAGGCTGCTGCTTCAGTTGAGTTTTCATTAAGAGGAAGTTTTGGCTTTTTCCCACTGCTGCTTCATTTCATTCTGTGATCTTCTCAGAAACTGACTTCTAGGAAGGATTGAACCTGAAGTAACTCAGTGGGGAGACACTTAAGGAATGGCTGAAACAAAGCTCCCTGTCAGAGACGTGGGACAAATGCAGCACGGGGGGACGTGCCCAGGGGGGCACACAGCATCTCTGCAGTGGGCAAGTTACTCCCCACTCTCTCTTTTGAGTACTTGGAAGATAGATTGAGTGTGTCTTCCAGGAGGAAAAAGCCTGGAGTTTGTCTTTGCTTGAAGTGCTGTCTGACCCACAGGGCCCCTGGGAGCAGCACGCCTGGGCTGGGCCCTCAGGAGCTTTCCACTTCAGCTCTGTGAACACAACTCCTGTGCATCACTGTCTGAGCATCTTCACTCTCTGCAGATCCCTGTGATTTCAACCACTTCCTCTGGCAGGATAAATAACAGGGTTTATTCTTAGCTCCACAGCAGTGCATTCAAATCTTTAGCTAAACTCTGCAAACTTTCCTGCTTCAGATGTTTGGGCTTGCAGGGGCAGACTGCTGCTCATCCCGTGCATGACACTATTCCTTTGATACATGATCTGAAAATTCAATTATCAGCCCAATTACTGAGTGTTTCTGAGCTGTACAAGGCAGACACTGAGGCTGATGAAGTGGGAATTCCCCTTGGACGGATCAGCACCGCCACCAACATCCAGTCGCGTTTGTGGCAGCGTTGCAGCTCAGGAGGAACTGGATGTGAAAGCCTCCTGCCAAAAATCAGAGCTCTGAGCTGTGAACAGGGTATTTCACTCATCATAGAAGTCATTCTCTGCTGTTCCAGTGCCAGAGCATGGCCAGGCCAGGGGTTGTCAAAGGTGCCTTTCCAGTGGTAGCACTGGGAGTGCCTCTTGTGAGTTCTACACGCAGCTGAACTGAAGTGGAAACAAGGTGAGGCCCAAACCTGTGGTGGTACAGGGTGCAAAGGACCAGAACCACTGCCTACATGGAGCTGATCAACAGCACAGCGATATGGCATTGACATCCTGTGGTACCCCAAGGACCTGAGCTGCTCCAGGCATCAGCCAGCGGTGCCTTGTGCTGGAACTGTGAGAACAGTGGCTATTTTTGGGCAGTTCAGTGCTGGGCCCCTCACTCACTGCCACAGGGACACTGAGGGGCTGCAGCTCCAGGGCTGTGTCAGTGCTGGGCCCCTCACTCACTGCCACAGGGACACTGAGGGGCTGCAGCGTGGCCAGAGCCGGGCACAGAGCTGGGGAAGGGGCTGGAGCACAAGGGGCTGGGGAGGGAATGGGGGTGTTGAGCCTGGAGAAGAGGAGGCTGAGGGGAGCCAGGAGCCCTCTCTGACACTCCCTGACAGGAGGCTGCAGGGAGCTGGGGGTCGGGCTCTTCTCATCATTCACACCCACACAATCAGGTTACTGGGGTGGTTCCCAGGGCAAGGGGCCAGAGAACAAATCTTATGAGGAGTGACTGGGGTTATTTAGCCTGGAGAAGAGGAGGCTGAGAGGAGAATTACTTTCTGTAACTACTTGAAAGGAGGCTGTAGCAAGGTGGGTAGTTGGTCTCTTCTCTCTAGTAATGAACAATAAGACAAGAGGAAACAGCCTCCAGTTGCCCCAGGGCAGGTTGAGGCTGGAGCTGAGGCAGAACTGTTTCCCTGAGAGGGGTGTGAGCCCCTGTGCCAGGCTGCCCAGGGAGCTGGGGCAGTGCCCAGCCCTGGAGGGATCCCAAAGCCCTGGAGCTGAGGTGCTGAGGCTGTGGGTCAGTGCTGGGCTGGGCAGGGTGAGGCCAGGGCTGGGACTGCAGCAGCTTCAGGGGCTTTGCAACCAAACTGATTCTGTGGTTGCAGGTGTCTCTGAAATGTGAGGGTTACTGGTTGTGAGGCAGATGCACCTAAAAGACACTTCCATGGGGTATAAAGGTTTTATGCCTTACAGCCAACTCACTATGGGCCTGTAAACATCTACCTAATGATGCCCTCTCAGGGCCTGACTGACAGCTTGCAGTACACACTGGCACAGGCACTTCATTTGCTTCTGCCATTTACAGCTGTAAAAAAAGCAAATTCCTTTAAAATATTTGCTTGGGGAACAGATGAACCAGTAGAGAGCAGAGGACAGAGCTGCAGACATGCACAGTTGCATCAATTCAGTGACTGGAAGCAGCTCAGCAGCTTGGAGCTCTGCTGGTTCACAACTCAGTCAGAGGGTTCAGTGTCTGTGCAAGGTCCCTCTTGGCCTTCTCTGAGTCCTTGCAGAACCAGCACTGCATTTCTGAACAGGGTTGGAGATGGGGGTGTGAATGCTTTCCTGTACAGATGACACAGAACTGTTTAAGAGAAAGCAGAGAATTTACTGAAGGGAGGGATTTGGCAAGAGAAGTTCCCAGCACACAGCAACCATCACCCTCTTTCATTTGCACTGTGGCAGTCAGTGTCTGGGCACAGGAGCTGCCATTTCCCCACCTTTCCCCAGCCCCTCAGCATCTCCCCATCTTCCAGCTGACACTGAGTACAGAAGTGCCTTTTACCCTTGAGCCTCCATCAAATGCATCAGCACTGCCCTGCCCCTTCCTCCATGGAGGGGTTAATGAGCCAAACAAAGTGTGTCTGGGCAGGGCCAGGTTCCTTTGGAAAGCTCCTCTCTCCTTCCAGAGCCTCTGGATTCATCTTTCTTAAATAAACACACTTCAGAAGTCTTTTGGAGTGTAAATAAGTCAGGGCAGCAGCAAGAAAGCAATTGCCAGTGAGTGATTGGGAGCTGCGTGCAGCTGGCCCGTCCTCCCGTTTAACCCTCCTTGTTTATACCTCGATGATCTCTGCACATAAGCTCCTTCATTTAAAGAGATTTCCATGATCCCCACTTGTTTTGGGTTTTTTTCCCCTCCACCCTTCCTCCCCTGGTATTTTTTGAGCCAAGCCAGCGTTGGCTGCAAGTGCTTCAAACAAGAACCTTCTGAATGATTTAGCAACGCAGCTCCTTCCATAACAGGTTCCTCTCGGATGAAATACATCCCTGTTTATGTAGGACAGAGGTTTGGGAATGCTGTTACATTTACATGGTGAGCTAGCAGAGCAGCCATCTTCATTTGGTATGGTGAAAGGGAAAAACAGGCTCATCACAGCAGCAGGGAAATGGTCATGGACACAGCAAAACCCTGCTGGGCTTCATGACCCTGGCTGGGGGTGAGGGCAGCTGGCATCAAAATGGAAAGCTTGTTCCATTCCAAGTCCATCAGGCTGGCCTGGCAGGGTGGGATGGAGACTTTGGTGGTGTAGGTCATGCACAAGGCTTTTTTCTTGACTGTCCCCTAATGTTGGAGAGGGTTTTGTTGTGGGTTCCCACAGAAATGAAGGAGGAAGACGAGGGGGGGAAATGGCTGAAGGAGAGCAGAGATATCGCATCTCACAGCCTGTGGGTCGGTGGTGGGCTTGGCAGTGGGAGGAGAGGGCTTGGACTCCAGCAGCTTAAAGGTGTTTTCCAACCAAAATGATTCTGTGATTCCCCACCTCTGGGCTGGCCTACTTCTCCTACTTCTCCCTTCCCCTACTTCTCCCTTCCCCTACTTCTCCCTTCCCCTACTTCTCCCTTCTACTTCTCCCTTCCCCTACTTCTCCCTTCTCCTACTTCTCCCTTCTACTTCTCCCTTTGGCGTGAGAGACCCGGCATTGGCAGGAGAGATGGAACCCCAAGCAACTGAACACTGGTGACCTTAAAAGGGCCCAAGAGCAGAGGCACATTCACAGCAGCGCTGGAGCCGACCTCCAAAGCATGTAAATTACAATTTGCCTCCTTAAATAACCTCTGTGGTGTCCTGAGCTCTAGAAATGCCAAAAGCGCTGGAGCAGCTCCAGCTGAAGCAGATAACTTGGTGTTTAAATCATTTGGCAAAGCCATTTCTTCACCTCCCATCTGAAAGTGTTGGAGTGCTGAGTAGCCCCAGTGGCAGCTGCCCCCTGGCTGCTTGCACAGTGGTGCCTTTGTGGGGAAGGGGCAGTGTGCAGGAGGTGAGGAGTGCTCTGGGGTCTCTGCTGAACCCACTGTAGGTGGCAAATAGCTTCAGCAATTCCCAAATGGCCTGAAAACACAGTGAGGCAAATTAGTCATTTTATGCTCTAAATACTTCATGTCAGTGCTAAAAATGAAGAGATGAAAGAAGGCAGTGGAGAAGAGGATCAGGATGCAGCCAAAACCAAACCCCGTCCTCGCCTGGTGCCACTGAGCACGGAGCAGCGGCGGAGCCAGCGCAGCGATGCCCATGGGCACCCCCTGCCCAGCGTGGGTAACGTGGGCATCCCTGACCAGGCAGGGCTGTGGAGGAGCCCCACAGTGATGCTCGAGGTGTTTGTGCTGCAAACCAAGTCTCCTCTCGTTTCTGAGCCAGCAAAGGTTGGAACACAGTCCAAAGCCTGACGGCCTCAAGTAGCGCTGCCCGCTGCCAGCCTGAGGCTCTTGTGCTTGGTGTGGGAATCGAGGAGGGGAGACATAGGAAGCTGGCACTGAGGAGAGCAGCTGAACAACAAGTACAGGCTGTGGTGTGCCAGAGAGGGATCAGTGCAGCAGCTCTGCAGCCGTCAGTGGCCTGGGAGCCGTGGGCAGAGCAGGAGCCGCTCAGAGCCTCCTGCTCCGGCCACCGGGTCCCGTATCCACGGGCTTTCAGCTGGGAAAGGAGCCTGGCACTGGGGCTCTTTGATGAGCTGCTTTTCCTCTGGCAGCTGAGAGGCTGCTTGGCAGCTGCAGGGCTTGGAGCCTCGTTGAGCTGAATAGGAGGGAGCAGGGTTTTGGCAGGGACAAAAGAACATGCCACTGCTCCTTCAGTGGCCTCACTGCTGGGCACCTGGGCTCACAGGCAGCAGTGGACATCTTGCTGCTGGTAGGCAAGCATGGGGTGGAAATGCATTTCCAGCTTGACTTACTGCTCTGAAGATAGCAGTTCAAAGGGGAAAGCTTGACAGTTTTGATCTGTGGAGGAGATGAGAGGATGTATTTTCTACCCCTGGGCTGAGGGTCTGGAAGCCAGCCCCTGTCTGAGTGTGTGCCTGTTGAGAGCAAGCAAGGGAGCTAAGCCCTCTGAGAGTGGGAGGGTGGCACAGAACATGAAGGGCAGGGAGGTTTTCAGGAAGGGGTACTCAGCACCTGACTGTGGTAGAACCCAGGGCAGCAGCTGTATTGTCTCCTGTTCCTGCCTCTTGGAAAACTGAAACAACAGGAGGAATCAGCTGACAAATCCTCTGAAGAGGCAGCTGGTCACCCAGCTGTGCCTTAGCTCTGATTTAATCTATACATTTATTATAGTATAAGGCAGTGCTGTGTATTCATTCAGACATAACTGCCATTAGTGACCCGAGCAGATACATTTCTAAAGATGCCTTAGGAGAGAATTCTTATCCAGGTGTGTCCTGCAAAGCCTCTTCTCTCTCTTGTCACGCCCAAGTGATGGGGTTTGAGAGCCAGTGGCACAAACCAGGCAGCATATGTCATGCTGAAGTGGGACTGAGCGCTCTGGAAGGGGATTTTGCAAGTGAGAACTTGCTGTGGGCTGTGGCATCGTTGCACTTGGCTCTATGTTCAGCCACATGAGAAGGGAAGTAGGTCCTGTGTGACCTACTCTAGGTGGCCCTGCTCTGGCAGTGGGGGTGGACTGGATGAGCTTTTGAGGTCCTTTCCTGTGACTCGATGGTTATGGCGAGTGAAAAGCATTCCAGGAACACTCAAAGGGACTCAGGGCTGAAAATGATCAGTGTACAGTGTGCTCAGTGGGTACTTGCGAGAAGGAGGAGCTGGGGACAATGGCTGAACTGGTTTTGGTGTGAATGTCCAAGTCCTGCACTCTCCTGATTCTTAAAATCAAGACTCATCCCTGGCAGCACATCCCACCCCGTCCTGTCCCATCCCACCCCGTCCTGTCCCATCCCACCCCGTCCTGTCCCATCCCAGGCCATCCTGTCCCATCCCACCCCATCCCATCCCACCCCATCCCATCCCATCCCATCCCGTCCCGTCCCGTCCCATCCCACCCCGTCCCATCCCATCCCATCCCGTCCCGTCCCGTCCCATCCCATCCCATCCCATCCCACCCCGTCCCATTCCATCCTATCCCGTCCCATCCCACCCCATCCCACCCCATCCCGTCCCATGCCATGCCATGCCATCCCATCCCGTCCCATCCCATCCCATCCCATCCCATCCCACCCCGTCCCATCCCATCCCATCCCGTCCCGTCCCGTCCCATCCCATCCCATCCCATCCCACCCCGTCCCATTCCATCCTATCCCGTCCCATCCCACCCCATCCCACCCCATCCCGTCCCATGCCATGCCATGCCATCCCATCCCGTCCCATCCCATCCCATCCCATCCCACCCCGTCCCATCCCATCCCGTCCCATCCCATCCCATCCCATCCCACCCCGTCCCATTCCATCCTATCCCGTCCCATCCCACCCCATCCCACCCCATCCCGTCCCATGCCATGCCATCCCATCCCATCCCACCCCGTCCCATCCCACCCCATCCCATCCCACCCCATCCCATCCCCAAGCCCCAGGAGCTGCCAGTGCTCCTGGCTTGCCCCTGACAACTCCCAGCCTTGCTGCACAGGGCGATTTGAAGGAACTCCCTGGAGTGAAGCTGAATTAAAACCCTTGCCGGGGGGGAGCGAAGCGAACGGCAGCGGCAGCATCGCAGCCCGTGCTCAGCAGAGCTCTGCTCGGCGTGCCGGGATGAGTATGAGCAGCGCAGCCCGTCGGTGCGATGGCTTCGCTCTGCCCACAGCAGACTGGGGCAAGAACGTGTGAGGAGAGCATCTCCCAGCAGCTCTCCCTCTGCAGACCTCTGGCTCACATGGTATTGATTGAGAGGAGGTAGAAAGGAAAGACATTAGTCAAATGAAACGTTTTCACATCAGTCAATGGTCGAGTTGTTCAGCATCCCAAAGAGTCTCTGAGGAAAAGGAGAGGGAGAGTGTGAGCCCAGGACTGGCTCCAGCCCAGGGAAGAGACTGGCAGCAGCACACACCGATGCCCAGGCTCCCTCCTCCTCCCCTCGCCGTGTCAGGAGCTCGGTGCTGGTGTGCTGGAGCTCCGTGTGGGCTGTGCTGCTGAGGCTCCAGGAGACAGCTCCAGGGGAGCTGCTGAGCCAAGGCCAGGCATTCCCAGGGCACCCAAGCTGCCTCCTGGGACACGGAGCAAAAGCTCTGGCAGCTCACTTGATCTGTGTGGCTTCACAAAAATAACCCAAAAGCACTGGGGAGCAGAGAGAGCGTGGGATTCCCATGAGACACGAGGGAGAGGAAAGGTGAGAGCACAGTGTGTGCAGGCAGGGGTCTGGGCTGGCACCAGGGAGCCTCTCCCCTCCCAGTCTGAGATCAATCCCATCCCTGCTCTTGGGGCAACTGACTGCAGCAGTCACTGGTAGAAGGGCAATGTGCACATGGAGCAAGCACAGCAAAGACATGGAGCTGCCCCATTTGAGGACGCTGCAGTCAGCCGGGTGTCACTGGTGGGATGTCGGGCTCTGCTGCTCAGTAATGAAGGATAGGACAAGAGGAAAGGGGCTGCAGTTGCCCCAGGGGAGGCTGAGGTTGGAGCTGAGGCAGAACTGTTTCCCTGAGAGGGGTGTCAGCCCCTGTGCCAGGCTGCCCAGGGAGCTGGGGCAGTGCCCAGCCCTGGAGGGATCCCAAAGCTGTGGGGCTGAGCTGCTGAGGCTGTGGGTCAGTGCTGGGCTGGGCAGGGTGAGGCCAGGGCTGGCACTGCAGCAGCTTCAGGGGCTTCTCCAACCCAAATGATTGTGTGATTCTGTGATGTGGGGAGCAGAGGGATCTCTGCTTTCCCCATGCCTGAAGCCTTCAGACTGCTCCCAGGGCAGCTGCCTCAAAAGAGCAAAACCATCCTTGCAGCCATAGCCAAAAGAGTGATTGAGCAGCTTGGATTGCACACAGGTGTTCACATGCTGCACAGCCCTGGAAACCTTAACAAGTGAGAGAGGACATGGGAAGAGCTGGAGGGCTGCTCCCATGCTCTGGGGTGTGGAGGGAAGGAGGCAGCTCACAGTGGGAACCTGAGGATGCTTCAAATCAATAATGTGCTGCAGCCTGGCTGTGAAGCTCCTGGGACCCAGGAAGGCTCTGCCTCCAACAATGGATTATTTTTAAGTAGCTGGAGTCTTCAAACACTGAAGCTTAAAAAGGGAAGGAAAGAGAAGAATAGCTGATTTGTGCAAGGTCCCCTGCTCCCATTGAGGCAGTGGAAGTGGTGCTATGCATTTCAATGGGGGCAGGACTGTGCTTCTCATGAGATAAATTGCACCCTGTCCCTTTGCATGCTCTGTGCAGCTAGTCCTGGCTTGCTCAGCTTTGCTCTTTCCTGCCCACTCCCCCTCCCCAAACACCCCTCCTTCCCTGATGCTCTCCCCAGCAGATTTTTGTTGTTGTTGTCATTGAGCTATTCATTTTCCATAGGCTGCCTTCATTCCCATGGCCTTTTGCAGCTAGGAGACAAGATGTTGCCTTGGAAACAAAGCCCCTTAGATGGTTGGAGTCTCTGGGATTGCTCTGTCTGCTCCCAAGTACTTTTGGGTTATTTTTATTAAGGCACACAAAGATGCAGCAGGCTCGTAGCCAGGGCAGAAAGGAGCCCTGGGAGGTGGAAGGAGAGCGAGTGTCTTCCTGGCACTGCTCAGTGCACCAGGGATGCGAGAGAAATGGCATCTCCAGGGAGGGCTGCACAGGCAGGGCTGCTCCTGGGGCTGCAGGCAGGGAGAGGGGATTGCTGGGAGAGGAAAAGCAGAGAAGGCAGAGAGAAGAGGAGCTAAGGGCAGGGATTCAGTTGTGTTGGGGCTCCTCATTTCCCAGAGGCACCGCCACGCACACTGCTGCTGAGATGGACGTGGTGGCTGTAGGTCCAGTCTGCTCATTGTAGAGGAAATCTGATTTCCAGACCTGTCAGAATCCCACAGTAGTTGGGGTGGGGTGGGAAGGGCCCTGCAGAGCTTCCCCAGCCCCTGCTCCAGCAGCTTCCCCTGGCTCAGGGGGCACAGGAACGTGTCCAGCTGGGGTTCAAAACCTCCCAAGCAGGAGCCTCCACACCCTCCCTGGCCAGGGAGGCACATTGCCCATGTGTGCCACACACAAGGGAGCAACTTGACTGTGTGTGGCATCTCCCATCCTCACAGATGCCTGGGCTAGCAAGAAGCTCACAGGTTTGCCCATCCCTTCTGGTGCATCCTCCCTGGCACGAGGCCTCGTGTCTGCCTCGTCCTCTGGAGTGGCAGGAACAGCAACACCTTTCCCCCCATTGCTGCTGATTTTCCTTGTCAATGCTACACCATGCCATGGTTACAGAGACCTGGGAGTGTGACAGCAGGTTACAGGCCTTTTTGTCTTTGCCAGTCTTTGATGCTATATTTGTGCTTGAAAAATAAATAATAGATGCACACGACAGCATCAAAGGTTCCTTGCAGGCCCCCAGCCTGTTTCTGCCTGCCCTTGTTAAGCTGTTCTAAAGATATTTCCCTACCAGCCACTTCTTTTATGGACTATCCTGTCATCTAATGTTACACCTGAGCTCCCATTATCCCTTCTTTCTGAAAAGAGCAGGTGATAAAGGAAGGCTCCTGTTAGTAACTCCCAGAGCAGCTTCCCCTGTGGGCAGCGCTCACATCCAGCCCTTTACATTCCCTTCCTTCCCTCTTCTCTTGCTTTCCCTCTTCTTCCTCCTCTCATGCTCTCCCTGCCAAAGCCTTGGGGAACTTTCTTGATAAGGAAACAATCAACAAGCAAATCTGTTTGGGTGTGAAGTGCCTGAGCTCCCCCAGGGGGGAACTGGCTGGAGGTTAGTCCCTGTCATCCCCACTGATCAAAGGAAGAGCCCCTTACAAGGGCCTGAGTCTTGATTTGGCTGGAGATGCAGCAGAACAAGAGAGATTTATCTATGAATGTGTCTTTCATCCACTCTGAACTCTGGGACTCCTTCTAGGCAGCCTCAGGTAGCTCAACCAGCCACTCCTCAGCCTCAGCCCCATCAGCTGCAGCTTGCCAAGTGCTGCTCCACGCCCACAGCCTGGTCCTGCCTGCTGAGGAGGGTTCACAGGCAGATGGAAATTAAGAGGGAGGGAAGTCAAACAGAGGTTGTAGTAGTAAGAAGGGCAAAATGTTGCTAACCAGCCACTCAGTGAATCGTGTCTGACTTCAACTCATGCCCTTTGGGGCATTAATGTGCCGCCTCTGGAGACCACAGAGGCCTCTGGGGTCACCCCACAGCTCCATCACTGGTGTGCAGCCACACACTGAACAGCCAGAAGCTTGCAAAGGTGATGCCTAAAGGTCCCTTCCAAGCCCTGCCATTCTGTGATCCATGAAAGGCAGGGAGCATTAATCAGGCAGCTTTCTGGAGTGTCTGCATCAGGAGCTGCTGCCAGTGACGATCCTCAGCCGACGGCGGGTTTGCAGCGTCTCCTGGGAGGACATCGCTGTGCAACACAGAAAGCTGAGTAAAGCAAGGTGTGTGCTGAGGTCCCTGTGCCCACAGCACTTTGTATCCAAACACATAAGGGCAACTTGCTGCTGTTTGCAGAAGGAAGTGCCCTGACTGCCTGACGTGCTCCGTTAGATGGTATTTAGCCAGTTGCCAGGAGGATGCCAGCCTGTCCTCTTGCCCTGAGGGCCTGTGGCCTCACTCTGTGGGTGTCTGACTTTGTGCACCTCACTTTTGCTCCTGTAAAGTCCAAGTTCAACCTAAGGCAAACTCCCTTTTCTTCACTCAGCAGTGAAGGCAGTTGGTGAAAGGACAGGACTGAACAGCAGGGAACGGGAGGTGGTGAGAATCCAGAACGAAGGACTCCTGGCAAGAGGGTTGTACTTATCCTAGACCTGGACAGGAACATTCAATGGATTGGCTCAAAAGCACAGTCTCAAAGGAACCAAACACATCTGTAAAACCCAGTCAGAACCTGAAGTCAAGGGCAGGGGGAAGCCTGAGGAACCAGGGGCATTGTTCACACAGGCTTTGCCTTCCCGACAGACCAAAGCAGTTTGTTTCCATTCATTTCTCCAGCTCTTGGCTTGGATGGGAAAAGGTTGTTTAAAAACTGACCTACATGGGAAGTAATAACACCAAGCCCTCAAATAACTTTGAAACAGGCCAAAATATTGTGGTAGGCCTCAAGGCAAGTGCCTTGGCTGGATGAGGAGCTGGATTTCCCACAGCAGTTTGAGTGCAGGGGAACGTCTTTGGGCCAACCTGATTTTTCACAGCTCTTTCAGTTCTGCTGTCAGCTGGATGGATGATGCAGCCCTGTTTGGCTGCTCTGATACCTGCTCTCACAGCAGCAGTGCAAGGAATCATTTTGAGACCCCCCCCCTCCTGCCAGGCAGATGGCTCAGGCACAGTCACCAAACCCACCGGCTGCTGTAGCTGTTTGGGGATGGAGCAGTAAGAAATCCCAACCCACATCTCCCTGCTGTGGGTTTCAGAGAAGAGGCAACAGGGAGCTGACAGCAGGGTTAGGGTGGGGTTTTTTTCCTCTCCACATTGCCCTTTAAGTATAGATCTTCAACACAGACCACAGAGTAAAATAGGACCATAAAATGAGACAAGGCTCTTTCTGATGGAAACAGCGTGGCTTTCTTTGGGGACAGGTGTAACCCCCAGACTTAGTCCTTCACCAGTGTATGAGGCACTGGTAAATGTGCCAGATTAATTGGAGAGTGGAGATTAGCACCCACCATTCAGCACCGAGCTCTGAGCATCAGACTAATTACTAGGTTCCAGTGCTGCCCTAGAAATCATTGCACACCAGTGGCATTCAGCCAGAGGAACAGTCCCACCACAGGGGCTGCTTCTCCTTTCTCCTCCAAAGACAAGCATTTCTTCCAAAGACAAGACTTTCTCTTCCAAAGACAGGAATCTCTCCCCCCATTGTGGGGGGAAGCATGGAACAAAACCATGTCCCCTCTGCCCTGCCACCCTTGCACAGTTGGTGTGGAATATATGAGAGGCATTTGAAGAGTGGGGGATGTGCAGGCTCGAAGCTGTCAGGAATTCCCAAACCTGGTGTGGGTTCCCAGAGAACCACCATCACTCCCCCAGCTCACCCTCAGCCATCCCCTTTGCATTGGCTGGCTGTAAAAGCCCAGAGCTGATGCAGCTTCCCCACCTGCTTTCCCACGCTGGAGCATCAGGCACTTCCCCACCCTTAGCTGTGACACACACTCCAGTCCTCTTACATTTTATGGGCTTTTACCCAGCAGAGAGGATTTGACAGGGAGTCAAAGGGCTGTAGGCTGCAAGGATTTTGTTCTCTGCTCTGTCTGTGTTTCTCAGCAGGGCAGGAGATGGCTGGTGTGATGCTGTGGACAGCCAGCTCTCTCTCACTCGATTTGTTAGGCTTAGCTTGGCTGTGTGATGCAAATTGCTGGAGCTGATCTTTGCTTCAGCATAAGCCCATCTTTGCCAGACCACTGGGATGTGTACTGGGAGCTTTGCAGATCAGCTCCAGCTGAGGAAGGTGCAGAGGGGATGTAGGCTGGGTGCCCCCTCAAGGCATTCTCTAAAGGGATGGACTTGAAAAAGCCACTGGGTAGTTTCTTACTAGCTCAACCCCTTCCAGGGTTTCTCAGGAAGCCAAATGCCAAGCAGAGGTGGGAGACCTCGAGTGAGTTGTTGTGGAGGTGGATGAGGAGTGGAGGAGGAAGGGAGAAGGTTGTTGTCCCTGCGATGCACAGCAGCTGCTTCATGCCACGTGGATTCCCACAGATCCAGAGGTCAGCTCTGAAACACAGATGTGTGAGAAGGAGAGAGGGAGAATCACACATGTAGCTGTTTATTCAGCATCTATAACAACTCCTCTGGACTTGGAGCTGGGCCCTGCATGTCTCTGCAAGAGCTGTACTCACCAGCCCTGCTTTGTTTCCAGAGTTCAGTCCCACTGCAAATGCCATGAAAACAAGTGGCTTGTGCTGTGCTGCAGCCCCAGCAGCTGGGAAGCAGGCTCCAGATTCCTGAGGAGCACTGGGAGGAGGAGAAGGCTTTCAGTTTATGAGCCAGATTCTGCCCCCAGCTTGTGGGACCTCATTTCTCACTGAAGCAGCACTGTGCCCCGAGGTCAGGGTCTGTGTCCCCCAAGAAGATTCCCCTCCAGGGACACCCTCTGTGGATGCTTTTGATTTCCCCCAGCTGCTGATGGCCACTGCTTTTGTCACTAGGTGACTTGCTGATAACTGGTACCCTGCCTGGGGTTTGTCTTGCACCAGCAGCAAAGTGCAATGTGAGTCTTTTCCCCCACCACATGTGGTGAAACGCTCTGAGATGCAGCTTCAAGTCCAAGAGCCACCAGAGGAAAGTGGCCCAGCATTAACCTTTGAGACAGGCTGAGTGACAAGTATGATTAATCAGAGTAAATAACAGCAAGAACTGTATTCAGTGGGATTTAGCTCACCAAAAGGAAAGCTCAGGACAGCGTGGCAGACTGGCTCAGCTCTCCTGTGGATGTGAGTCAGTGCAGCCCTGTGGGGCTCAACAGATTTGTACCACGTAGCTTCACAGAAGGCTTTGCTTTTCCCTTCAGTTCTCCCCTTCCAGGAAAATATTCCTTTTGGGGAAAAATAAAAATGTCCCTTAGTGAGTGTCCAGGCAACTTCAAAGGGTCAGAGCCAGGATCTGCCCAGGAGTGGCCAGAGAGACCTGAGCCCAGCTCCAGTGCTTCCCTGCAGCAGCCCAGGCACGAGCTGCTCTGCTGGTACCTTTGTGGGCACAGATCAGGCCTGGTGCTGAGGGACAAATAATTACAGGTGGTCTGCATTGGCATGATGAAAAATAACTTGCCTGCAGAGACAAAGTTGACTGCCAGTAAATCAGTCTGCTGGGGAGAGACCTTCTCCCTTCCAGCGAGGTAACAGATGATTTGGGCTACGTGGCTGTTGCAGGCACAGGCTTGCTCAGTGGGCACAGCCTTGTGCTTGGTGACAGTGACATGTGGGAGGCAATTCAGTAACTGCAGTTGTGTCCAGGTTAGTGGGAACCCAGATCCCCTTCTGAACTGGGTTTATACCCTGTGTGTAGTGCAGAGGTAAGCACACCAGCCAGGTTGCAAAGGAGGCACCTGACCTCCTGCTGACTGCACCAGCTTCTTCTCCACATCCCAGTCATGTGAAACCCCTCCCTGGCCTGGCCCCACAGAGCCCTCTCCATTCCCCAACTGCCATGGGGGTTTGTTCTTTAACACTGGGTTATTCCATCTTTTAGCCTGATGGCTAAAGCCTGGATGTGCCAGTTGCCATCCCAGGGTACCTGAGCTCAGCTGTTGTCCCAAGCCAAGGCAGCCAGCTCCAGGCTCCCCACTGAAGGTGGACACATCCAGCATTCCAGGGCAAAGCAGAGCTGAACAAATCCCTCTCTCAGTAACAACCAACCCAAGCCCAGTCAGCTTAGGGGTGAGGGAAATCCCCCTGTGGGAAACACAGGCAGGGAAGTGGCAGTGGGGTGGTATCACAGAGCTGCAGGGATGGGCTGGGATGCTCCCACCAGGTAACGAGCAGGCTGAAGGAGACCAGCCCAGCTTTGTGCCCCCAGCCAGCTGGTACTGAGGGGCTGGGAGACAGCAGCTGGGGAAAGGCAGAGGCAGTAATCATAAAATCATGGTCACAGAATCCTTTTGGGCTGGCAAAGCCCCTGAAGCTGCTGCAGTCCCAGCCCTGCCCTCACCCTGCCCAGCCCAGCACTGACCCACAGCCCTCAGCACCTCAGCTCCAGGGCTTTGGGATCCCTCCAGGGCTGGGCACTGCCCCAGCTCCCTGGGCAGCCTGGCACAGGGGCTCACACCCCTCTCAGGGGAGCAGCAGAGGAAGCAGCCCTGCACCATTCTGTGGCTCTCTCCAGCAATCCCAGGGGCAAAGTGCTGCCTATTTATAGCTCCTGAGGCAGCTCAAATACCACCGTGGTATTCATTAGCAAAACCCCCATCGATGAGAGCTGCAAGGCAGGGGTTGGGGGGGCTGGATGGGCTGGTTTGTTTTGCTTTCTTTGATTGCTGGCTGCAGTAGAGAGGCTGAGCATGGCAGGAGGCTCAGCTCCCCTCCCCTCAGGGACAGCAGCAGCCCCAGCCCAGGGGAGCTGGGAAGGGAAAAGTCAATCAGGCAGTATTTAAAACTCTACCTGCTGGGCCCAGGGGGGGCTGGAGATTTTAATGTCATTCCCAGCTTGAGATGCAGCCTGGAGAGGGAGAAGAGAAAGGGGTATCTTCTCTTCTTGGATCCTTAATTGCTTGTTAAATCATCTAACAAATGCCTCAGCCCCTGGATGGCCCCACGCTCCCTGGCACAGGGGCTTCACCCTTGGCAGGGGGCAGCAGAAACCTCTGAAAGGACTCACTTCACCTGCCTTTGCTGGATCTATCAAACTGGGACTTCAGTGGTTCACTCTGCAAATTAGAACTGAGCCTGGAATATTTTTATTACCATTCAGCATGAGCAGTAAGCTTTGCTGGGAGCCATTGCCCTGCCCCAGCCTGTCCAGTGTCAGCCTGCTCTGCACTGCACTGCAGCCTCTCCCATCCCCAAAGGCACCTCTGGCTACTGCCAGGGAGCATCTGCCAAAAGAATCCCCTGCGCTCTGAGTTGAGCCCCACTTCTGGCCCAGGCAGAGCTGATAACCACAGCCAGAGGTGCTGGTCTTGGCTCACTCCCCCACAATCAGTGGTGGGGGCTGGAAGGGCCCTGCAGAGCTGCTGCAGCCCCAGCCCCTGCTCCAGCAGCTTCCCCTGGCTCAGGGGGCACAGGAACGTGTCCAGCTGGGGTTGGAAACCTCCTGAGAAGGAGCCTCCACACCCTCCCTGGGCAGCCTGGGCCAGGGCTCCCTCACCTCAGCACCAAAGCACTTGCTCCTGGTGTTTAAATGGAACTTTCTGTGTTCCAGTTTCATCCCATCACCCCTTGTGCTGTCCCTGGGCACCACAGAGCAAAGCCCATCCCCATCCTCCTGACACCCACCCTTGAGGCATTTCTCAGCATTGCTGAGGTGCCCCTGAGCTCAGGCTTCTCTTCCCCAGGCTCAACAGCCCCAGGGCTGCAGCCTTTCCTCCTCACACACATGTTCCAGCCCCTCAGCACCTTGCTGGCCCTGCCCTGGCCTCTCTCCAGCAGTTCCCTGTCTGTCTGGAGCTGGGGAGCCCAGCACTGGCCACAGGACTCCAGATGAGGCCTCAGCAGGGCAGAGCAGAGGGGCAGCACAACCTCCCTGGCCCTGCTGCCCACACTCTTGGTGCCCCCAGGCTGCCACTGGCCCCTTGGCCACGAGGGCACCTTGCTGGTTCATGTTCATTTGCTGCCCACCAGCAGTGCCATGTTCTGCCCTGTCATCACTGCTTGTCTGTGCCTTCTGCTCAAACCCTCTCTCATTGGAGCTTAAGCCATGGGAACTGCCAGAAGTCTCAGTAGTGGTAAAGTTGAGGCAGCTGTTTCCCAGCACAGAGACTGTGATGACTGATGCTTTGCAGAAGCAACCTGCAGTTCAATCCACAAAGCTCAGGAGAAGCCCCCAGCTTGTTGGTAACAGCTGGAGAGCTTCAGATGTGCTTTGCCATCCCAAACAGAGGAACAGTTCTGTGGCTTACACCTACAATCCCCCTTCAGCAGGCAAGGTAGCATCTGGAAGGTCTCTTTCCTCCTTGAGTGGACACACAGGTGCTTTTTCTGCACTAGGCACAAAGTACCAGCATCACACCAGGCTGCAGCCCTGTGTGGACTGGCCAGCAGCAGGCTTTGTGTTATCTGGAGCCCATGAAATGAGCAGAGTTCCAGCTCCAGGCAAACAGCCCTGATGCTTTAGGAATAGTCACTTTGCTCACAGAGCAGCCTGGGGCAGAAAACAGGCTTTTGAAATTCACTGAAGTCCTCCAGGTTTGTCTTTGCTGGGAGGTGTGAGTCACCAGCCCTGTTTCTGCAGGAGGAGCAGAGCCTGGGCAGGGCACTGGGAGGATTCCTGGGCACTGGAAGGTGAAGTTGGGTTTCTCTGTTCATGAAACTCCACCTCATTCAACTCATGGGGTGGTGTCTCCATCCAGTACTGAGGCTTCTTCAGGATGGGTGTTTAGGAGACTTGAAGCTCCTTTTCTGAGTACTGAAGTGTCCAGCAGCTTCAGTCCCTTGCATCAGCTCTTTGGGATTCTTCTCACCAGTGTGAGTGTTCAGCAGAGGCTGCAGAGGAGCTTTGATCATGTCATACCCCTCATCCTTCCCACCCACACAGTCAGGTTACTGGGGGGGTTACCACAGGGCAAGGGGTCAGACAACAAATCTGATGAGGAGCAGCTAAGGGAGATGGGCTTATTTAGCCTGGGGAAGAGGAGGCTGAGGGGGTAAATGTGGTTGCTTTCTTCAGCTACTTGAAAGAAGGCTGTAGCAAGGTGGGTAGTTGGTCTCTTTTCTCTAGTAATGATAAGACAAGAGGAAAGGGGCTGGAGTTGCCCCAGGGGAGGTTGAGGTTGGAGCTGAGGCAGAACTGTTTCCCTGAGAGGGGTGTGAGCCCCTGTGCCAGGCTGCCCAGGGAGCTGGGGCAGTGCCCAGCCCTGGAGGGATCCCAAAGCCCTGGAGCTGAGGTGCTGAGGCTGTGGGTCAGTGCTGGGCTGGGCAGGGTGAGGGCAGGGCTGGGACTGCAGCAGCTTCAGGGGCTTTGCCAGCCCAAACCATTCTGTGATTGCTGTTTTGCCCTTTCTCATTGTACCCACAACAATGAAATAATCTGCTTGCTTTGCCACAAAGCTTGTAGTACCTTGTCCTCAGTGCTCAGGCAGTACCCAGGGACACAAAGCATCTGGCATTTGGGCTCTTACCATAACCAAACCTAAGCTGGGCTGCAGGGTGCTGACAGGGGCATGGGCAGAGGAAGAGGGCAAAGCCTGTGGTAGCTGGGACAGATGGAGGGAGCTGCTCCAGCAGGCTATGAATGAGCTCCCCAGGACCCACCCAGCCCTGGGGAGAGGGGCTGTTTCAGTGTGGGACAGTGACAACACAGCACAGGCACTGCCTGCACACCCCTGTGCCAGCTGCTGATTCTGATCAGCCTTTGCTGATTTAGACCAAACACCCTGGAAGGCAAAGGCTTCCCTCTGCATTGTAAGGATGGGTTTGAGGTAGCAGACAAGAGGCAAGGTGCTAAACCAAGGAGGTTGTCTTCAGTAGCTTGCTGTAAGCACCCATCAGGAGTAGCAGCTCCTCTTTGCCAATGAGCTACAGCAATGGCAATTGGGTTTGGTTCAGCTGGTAGAAATATGAGTCTTGTTCACAGTTTCCAAAGCAATGAAAGGAAAGCTCTGCAAGTTAGCCCACAGCCCTGGGGTTTCAGGAGCCTGGGGAAGGGGGGTGAGAGCTCTGCTTACTACCAAGCAAGCACAGGCAGGTCATTCAGTCTGATCATCCTGCTTCACAAGGAGGGAAGCATCAGCCACTGGACTATTGCAGTGGGGCTGAACTCAGCTGTCTAGACATTCCCATCCTAAATCTGAGACATCTTCCTGGCCCTGAGTTGTGTCAGAACACTGTTCCTCAGGAAGAGCTGCTGCTCCAGTGACTCTCATCTTTCTCACCCAGACTCCATCTGAACTCAGCCATCTGGTCCTGCCCTCTCTGCCATCCTCAGAGCCACAGGACATTCCTGTCCCCCTGAGTCACAGAGCACCAGCCAAGGTGGTCTGTGGTAGCAGGAATTAGCCTCTGTAGCTGGGGCTCAGAGCAAAGAACAAGAATCCAGGAACAGCAATAAGCCAGCAGCTGAAAATAAAATGCCTTTCTGGAGCCTTTCTGCTGGTTTTTCTGCTCCAGAGGGCCCCTGGAGAGCGAGGGACAGGCTGCAGAAGCATCCCTGCACTGAAAACACTCCTCTGTGTACTTCATCCTGGTGTCTCAAGTGCCCAGGGACAAGGGGTGATGGGCACAGGCTGCAACACAAACAGTTCCCCTGGCCCAGGAGGAGCAAGTCCTTTGGTGCTGAGGTGAGGGAGCCCTGGCCCAGGCTGCCCAGGGAGGGTGTGGAGGCTCCTTCTCAAGGCTTCCAACCCCAGCTGGACACGTTGCTGTGCCCCCTGAGCCAGGGGAAGCTGCTGGAGCAGGGGCTGGATGGGCTCTGCAGGGCCCTGCCAGCCCCCACCACACTGGGCTATGTGTGGATGCCTTTCTGCTCCCACAGCTCCACACACATGCAGTGCTCACTGGTTTGTCTGCTAAACACAGACATTTGTTCTCACGAGGCAGGTTGCACAAACAGCATCTTTCCCATGGCTTCCTTGCTCCATCTTCCTTGTGCCCTCTCTGCTGGATGCTGCAGTGTGGCTCCCACAGCCTCCCCCTGGGCAGCCTCTTTAGCCCTGCTGCTTTGGTGAGCTGCTGCTGAAATGTCTGGCTGCCAGCTCTGCCTTGAGCATCTCGGTGACCTCTCGTTTCTTTGCTCTGCAGGCTGATGCCAAGATGGTGTGTGATGTCGTCAGTCGGATGGAGGACACAGAGCCCTTCTCCCCAGAGCTGCTCTCAGCTATGATGAGGCTCTGGGCAGACTCTGGCATCCAGGAATGCTTCAACCGCTCCAGGGAATATCAACTCAACGACTCAGCCCAGTAGTGAGTATCCTCAGCTCTGCTTTTGTGTGGTTAGAAGCTGCATTTGGGGCTCACTGAAGAAGTCATTGGCCTCACAGCAGTGAATGTGAACACAGTTGTGCTTGCAGAGTGGGATGCCTCTTGGGTCAGAAAGGATCAGGCAGGATATTTGTGACCCCTCAGGCCAGCCTGGGGTCAGAGCTGGGACCCTGAGGGCAGGTTCCCAAACAGCTCCCACAAGGCTCAAGGCAGGGTTCTACACACATGGCTCTAGTGAGCAGAGGGAACCAACCCAAGGACGTGGCTGATGGGTTCTGTGTTTGGCTGGTTGGTTACAGAAGGGTGTGAGCAGCTGCTTTGCATAGTAGGACAGCTCTTGGGTTTCCTTTTCTGACAGGCAAATGCTGTGCTGACAGGCAGCTTTCCTACAGCCAAGGCTGCTGTTGCTTTTACAGGGGCCTTGTGTTGCTCTGGTACCACAGCCAGTGGCATCTCTAGCAGCAGGGACATCCAGGTCTCTTCTTTAATGCTGATTGTCTGAATCCAAGGCTTTGGTTTGACCCATGTAAGGACAGAACTTCTACCCATAAACAGCTGCTGTGGCTCTGAACAAATGCCAAATGCCTCCCCAGTTTGAGCTCAGACCCATTTCTAATGATAATCCATCCAAACTGTTTGCCTCCAGGAGGCTGAATCATCCCATCACTCCAATCACACAGTCAGGCAAGATGTCCCCTGGCCTGGGGCAGCAGTCACTGCAGTGTGGGTAAGTGCCAGAGGGACAAGCAAGCAAAGAGGGTTCATTTTCCCACTTACACCCCCAGAGCTTTTGGTAGCCAGGGAAACAAAGGCTTCCCCAACTGGCAACAAGGGAATGATGTGTCCATGCTTAGGGCTCTCCCAGTGTCTCCTGGCAACAAGTTCAGCAGCTGGCTGGTGCCCCTGGGGAGCCCTCAGTGCCTGCTCAGATTGTGCCATCTCTGCTCAGGGCTTTCCTGGATGTCTGTCAAAACACAAACCCAGCCTGGCCTGGCTGATGGCTTTGTTCTGTGTGATGGTCCCCAGTCTGCAGCAGCTCCTCCCATCCCAGCTGGGAGGACACTCAGGGAGCTGCAGCAGAGGCAGGTGATGGGACATCCCTTGGCATGGACTGCAAACCAACAGGGCATCCTGCAGATGTGGGCTTGGTGTCACAGCATCCAACTGCATCCCTGTGATGATCCTGCCACTTTGCTGCCTTCTAACCATTTGCTAGGTGCATGTCCACGTCCAAGCTGTATCTCATTGCCTGTAACAGCCACATCAGCCTTCTCTTCCCAGCAGTTTTCTGTTGGGTTTGGTTCTTTTCCTTCACAAAAGAAAGGTCTGATGGCACAAACATACCTTTGGAGGTATAAATGGCATAAAATGCCAGCCCCTCATTGCATTACAACCTTGTGGAAGATTCTTCAATTGGTTTCGAGCCAATTACCTCGAGGAAAGCATTTTGACTCTCCTTCCATGCAAGAGAGCAGTTGAAAATAATGAGCAGAGCCCTCCCAGTGTGGCCAGCTGCTGGGCAATTCATCAGCAAGAGCTCTGAAACCACAAGCAGTTTGTAGCCATGAACTGAAGAGGCTCTGTGCTGTGCTAGCCACAGCAATACCAACGTGTGGTTGCAGCCCAGGAAAAGGAATTTCAGTGCCTTGCAACAAAAGCCTTTGCATCCAGGGGAGGATGAGAGCTCCTCCTTGGCAGGGCTGTGCTGCCTCTCTCCTTGGCTGTGCTCTGCATCCTACTGTGGCTGGACACTTGTTTTCTCTGGGCTAGATCAGATGGTGAAGCTGAAGATAACCAAACCCTTCACTTGCAGAGACCTGCTGACTTTGAGGAGCCTGTAGTGGGTCTGGCACCAGGAGCAGGGATGCTGTGGCAGGGCAGGGCACTGCAGCACGTCCTGCTGCCTCTCCAGGCCCTGGTGCCATCACACCAGATGGTGATGCAAGAGAGAGCTCAGTTGGCACTTACTCACACCCAGAGCATCCCAGTGAAGAGAGGCATGTTTTTCATTTAATCCCTCAGTGCTTTGGGCTCATTTTCTTCTGCATGAGTGAAAGATTTCAGATGATTTTCTCTTTTTTCCCACCCCTCAGGAAAGGGTTTCTCTGGATTGACACTGATGTTGGGTTGAAAGCACCAGCAACTGCCAAATGTGTTCTCATTAGGGCTCAGAAGAAGGAATTGCAGGCAATCTGGAGGGCTCTGAAGTCCCCCACTTTCAAAAGCAGCGAGGAGCAGTGAGCTGGGCCAGCATTGCTCTGATTTCAGGCTTCTTTCAAGCTGATGTTTTGCTCCATGGTGCAAAGCACAAGTTGCAAAGCCTGAAGGCACCAAGTGACCAGGCCCAACGTAGGTGGAACCTTCAGAAGCGCTCCAGGCACATCCCTTCACCCCAGAAACCACCTGCTGAATGCCCACATGGCACACAAAGTCCCAGGCTGATGAGCAGCCTGCAGGAGCTGGCAGCGTGGCTCTTGTTGGTCCATCATTCCTTTCACTGCAAATGCCTTTCATATCATGTAGTAGAAGTGAGGAACAGCTCTTCTGTCAAAGATGGGCAGGAGAGCATTGCCTCCTCCTCTCTCTCCCTTGTGTGCCTGCCTGGCAGTGTGGGCAAGCCAAGCCCTGCCAAGCTTGGCTTTCTCAGGCTCTGGAGCCAGCCTGACCTTAGCAACGTTTCACAGCTGCAAAGGGCAGAAAACAGCCCTTTGCAAAGGGCAAACACAGCTGAGGAAGAGGGGAGGTTCTGTAATGGGCCTCCTGTGCCTTGGACAGCAAAAAGGAGAGCCATAGGGACAGCAAGAGCAGGGAACAAGATGCAGCAGGTGCTTTCATCTGGTTTTTGTTGCTGCATTTTTCCCTGAGGCAAATGCACGGGTGGGTTCAGTTCCACATTCCTCATCTCTTATGTTTGTATTCCTACTTTGTCTCCTTTTCTCATCTCTGTGCCTAGGAGCTAAATCTACCTCTGGTCATCAAAGGGTCTGCCCACTGCTGATGTCTTTGTCTCCTCTAGCCAGCTGCTGTCTGTGGAAGCACATCTGTGACCCACATTTTGCCTCCCAAAGCAGCAAAACGGGGCTTTCCAGCTGCTTTCCTGAATCTCCTGCTCTTGTTCAGATTTTAAGGCTGCCTTGTGCTTCCTAGGCTCGAGTCCCTAGCTAGCCTGGTCAGCAGGGGCCAGTGCCAAGGGCAGCTTTGACCTCACCCAGCCAGGGATGGGGCTGTTTGGTGGGCAGCCCGGAGCAGACGGAGCATCCACCAGTTCCCCGTGTGCGGATCCCAACAGGCTCAGGCTCTGCCAGGTGTGTAGGCACAGACACTTTGCAAGTACACAGGCACAAAAAAAGCCAGAATCCATCTCAAGTTATTCTCCTACTCTTTCCAAGTACAGGGAGAGAGCAGTTGATGATGCCAGGGCTGTGAAAGTGGGGTGAAGGTGTGAAACGCTTTGGGGCTGCGTTCAGCCCATCCGTCTTCACACGTAGCGGAGGTGTCAGGGCTGAGCTTTGGCTCCCTCCATGGGGAGAGATGCCTCCAGAGAAGGATACAGACCTCAGCTGAGAAAAGGAGGTGCAACTGTGTGCTGCTCTACCAGAGCTACCCATAGCCCTGACATCTCAAGTCTAAGTCTGTGCCACAACCGAGCCCAGAGTGGCCGATGCCTCGACCGCTTCAAGGGCTCCTCTGGCAGGGTCTTATTAAAGAGCAGCACCACACTCAGAATAAAACCCCACAGGGCCTTCTTTCTGTCTCATGTGAGACTGTTTTCTGATGTCTTTTCCTTGCAAAAGAGTTGTCTTTGCATGATGGTGTCTCCTCCCCTCCTGCTTCTGCATCCCACGTGCCAGCACACGCTTTGTGCTCATGGAACGGTGAGGAAAGAGCCAGATGTTGCTGTGATGTGGTGAGTGGCTTCCAGACTGAGTCCTGACGAGGCACCATTGGAACTGGCTGCCCACAGAGGCTCCAAATTCTCCCATCCTTGCAAACACCCAACACTGAGCTAACTGTCAGATGGAATTCAACTCTGCAGTTGAGCAGGGGGATAACTCCAGGGGTCCAATCTAAAGCAGCACTCTGGGGCTTGCTCCTCTCACTCTTTCTCTCCTGACATTGGGTTTAGAAGGCAGAGGGATCTTCAGGATCAGCTCCAGCCTCCCTTTCCTCTAGCCATGCAGCTCTGTGACAGTGCCCCTGGCACCTGTGGGACGTGGCCACCATGCATGGCTGGTAGGACATGGTCTGTTGTAACGAGCTGCTCTTGTTGCTGCTCCCTCAGACTAAAGAAAGAAGAATGATAGCTCAGGGTTTGCATTAATATTCCCATCAGCTGCACAGATTCCATTCTCTCATCACAGCTTTTGCATTAGAACATGCTTTTCCTCGTGCCTGTCACTTGTGCTGCCCTGGCATTGAATGGGAGGGGATGCCAGCACAAATGGAACAATCCAATGGATTGGGATGAGAAGAGGAACAGTGCATTGCACTGTGTACTGAACAACACACCTCTGTGGCTTGGAGCCCAAGCACCAGTAAAGCAGAAAGGGGAGTGCATCAGGAGCAGAGCTGCAGACACATTTGCCTGAATTCATGGCCTAAATCCCCCCCATAAGGAGATGTACCCACCAGCTTTGAATAATTGAGTTCCCCCTACAATGAGCAAAACAAAAGGGCTCATAAAGGCCAGAGCTGGTTGTCTGGAATCAGCAGCCCCTACAAATGAGATGCAAATGGATTTCCAGGGAGGAGCAGCTCCCTGCTGCCAGGGCTGGAGTGCCACAGGTTGGGCTTGGGAGGGACCTCTCAAGCAGGGCTGTGGCTGGTAAATGTGAGGTCAGGGAGATCAGGGCCAGGCTGAGCATCAGTGTGTCAGAGTCTGTCAGGGCTTGGGCCTGGTAGAGGTCTCAGGCTTTGTTATTAGGCTCATGAATGAAGGAATCGCTGTTGTCATTGCCTGTGCCTAGGAATGGGTGTCACCTGCAGGAAGGGCACAGCAGCAAAGATGTTGTGTTTGAAACCAGCTGGATGTTTTCCAGCATCTCACCCTCAGGCTTCATCCCCACAGATACCCAATTTCACCCAAACCTGGGTGCAGCCTCTCCAGGGGCTGCCTCTGTTGGCCCAAAGCCAGACCATAAGGTGGTATCTCAAAGGTGAGTGTGAAGCAATGCTCACCTTCCCCTCCCACCAAACACTGCCAGGAGAAGGTGAGCACTGAGCTTCCTCACCAGAAAACTCCCTCCCAAGCAGGGGGAGCAGAGTCCTGCAGGTCTCTGCATAACCAGCTCCATCAGAGACATTGCCACTGGCTGTAGTGCCCACCCTGCCTGGCCCCTCTCAGGCACTGGCACAGAGGACTCACACAGACCCACTCTTCCCTGGGGCACAGCCTTTCTGCAGAGGAGAGGCCATGCAGGAGCTTAGTCCTAGAGCCAAACCCCCTTTCCCTGAGCCACATGCAAGTCACTGGGGAAAGGGGGAACTGTCTCCAGTGATGCTCATGCAACATCTAAAGGAGGAAAAGCAGGAGATGCTGTCCCTGGTGACAGGGCAGAGGAGAAGCTACAGAGCTGGGCTTTAAAGCAGAGCTTGTGGCAGCACTCAGCAATGTGAGAGCATCCAGGAAAGCCTCCAGCAGCTGAGCCAGGGCTGTGGCTCTGCTCCTTTCCCTCTGAAGCAGCCAATCCCACCAGCAGCTCCACTGAAAGCTCAGCACCTCTTTTGATGTGGATTTTGCAGGCAAAGGCTGGTGGCACAGTGTTGTCACTTCCCCACTCCTAATCCTCCTTCACTTCCCAAAAAAACCCTGTCTGAAGAGACCCAGGAGGTAACACAGACGTGCAGGAGGAGCTGAGACCTGTGGGTAGTTCACTGCTCAGGGACAAAGAGGGAGCGGTACCTGCTGCCTCCCTGCCAGCTTTCCTTGCCATTGCACCCTGACACTCTTGTCTTTGGCCTGGGGATTAGTGCCATCTGGACATCTTGACTAAATCAGTTGCTGTTTAATGACTCAGGATCCCAACCAGGGCTGTCCCACTGCTGGCAAAGCTCCTGCCCCAGAGCTCGCTGCTCTCGCTGCCTGCAGCAGGGGACACTGCCACGTTCTGGGGACAATCTCTGCTCTTCCCACCAGGAGCAGCCAGCAGCACTGCTAAACAGAGCCCAGGGCACTCACTCCCCAAGAAACCTGCTGAACCACAGCCCTGAAGCCTGGGTAATCTGTTCTCATCACTGACTGCCAGACCCCACAGGAATGAGTGTGCCTTGCAAAGGGCTGGGGGTGACACACTCAGTGCAGGATTCGACTCTTTTTGGCTGAGTATTGGTGTATTTTTAGGCTGAAATGTCCTTATGAAACCAGCTGGAGCTGGCAGGCTGCCACCACCAAGGGCTGGGGTTTGGGTTTTGTTACTCTGTTCAGCTTGGTTTTCCCTGCTGCTGTCTGCAGCCCCCTCTGCCACCAGCCCAGCCTCTCCCTGTGGTGCTCATGCCCTGCAGCTCACCTCTCACTGGGATCTCCCACCTTTCACCACAACCTCATTCCCATGGCAGTGCTGGTGTGCAGCTCCCCAGCCAAGTTCAGGCTCTCCTGGCAACCTGCAGCCCCTGCTCCTCCTCTCCTGTAGGGAGCCCAAGCTTCCCTCTCCCTTGCTGCACTTTGACATACCACATGCCCCCAGCTCTGCCCTCACAGCCAACCTGCCCCTGCAGGACAGGCAGCATCACTAGGAGAGAGGGCAGGACACAAGTGGCTGCTGCCAGCGAGGCTCCTGGGACGTCCTGCTGCTGGTTGGAGCTCCTCAGGGAATCAGGTACCTCCAGCAAGGCAAGTGTCCCTCTGGGTGGGTAATTCCTGCTTTATGCCAGCTTGGTTGGCATCCAGCTCCTGGTCACTGTGAGCCCTGAGGGTGCCAATGGCTGCCCTGAGCCCTGTGGCTCTGCAGTGTGTCTGCAGGCAGAGCTGTCAGAGGCCACCATGGCAGCGTGTGCCAGGCTGGGGGGTGAGCACAGTGCTGGGATGTGGCTGCTGACAGCTCCTGCCTGAGACCCTGAAATGGCAAAGAATGGCAGGAACTTGGGGGTTCTGTGTAGCCAGGCTCTGGGATGGAGCACAACATCTGCCACACAGCTCTGTGGTGTGACAGGAATCTGCTGCCTCCACCCCATCCCCAGCCAGAGGGACACTGAGGGGCTGGAGCCACATCTGAGCTGGGGAAGGGGCTGGAGCACAAGGGGCTGGGGAGGGGCTGAGGGAATGGGGGTGTTGAGCCTGCAGAAGAGGAGGCTGAGGGGAGACAGGAGCCCTCTCTGACACTCCCTGACAGGAGGCTGCAGGGAGCTGGGGGTCAGGCTCTGCTCCCCAGTAACAAGTGTCAACAGGCAATGGGCTGGAGTTGCCCCAGGGGAGGTTGAGGCTGGAGCTGAGGCAGAACTGTTTCCCTGAGAGGGGTGTGAGCCCCTGTGCCAGGCTGCCCAGGGAGCTGGGGCAGTGCCCAGCCCTGGAGGGATCCCAAAGCCCTGGAGCTGAGGTGCTGAGGGCTGTGGGTCAGTGCTGGGCTGGGCAGGGTGAGGCCAGGGCTGGCACTGCAGCAGCTTCAGGGCTTTGCCAACCCAAATGAAAGTGATTTTATGACACATGGCAGAGCTGCCTGGCACCAGCCATGGGATGAACAGCTCAGGGGGAGCCACTCCAGCCCAGAACCAGCACAGCAAGGCTGGGCAGATCACCTCCAAGCACTCAGGACACAGTTCTCTTCCTTTCTCCCTCCTCCACATTCCCACAGCCTCCAGCCTTTCCCTGCCCCACGTGGCCCATCTGGACATTCCCCTCCCTTAGGTACAGGGTGTGATTCCTCCATTGGTCCCTCTCAGCAGATGGATGCTGAGGCAGTGCAGTTCACCAGCTCACAGCCCACAACAAGCATGTAGGTGGGTGCTGCAGGTGTGCAGGCACTGCCATCCTCCCCTGGCCTGGCTGGGCTCCAGCCCTGCCTGCAGCCCCTGTGCTGGGAGAGGGAGAGCAGTGCAGCATCCCCACCTCAGCTGCTCAAGGGTGGGACTTAAACCAAACCAAACCATCAGCTTAGCTCAAAAGCCCCCACTTTTCAATACATACTAAGACAACCATTGGAAAATTGCTTTTATCTGCTGCCTTCTAAGCCCCCTGGCTTATACTCTGAAGCCTTTTGTCTGTGAGCAGGAGAGCTGGAAAGCCCTTTTTTATTTCCTTAAGCAAATAGTCCATCTAATGCCCAGCCTTGAGGGGCCTGAGGCTGGAAGAGAGAGCAGAAATGGAGGGGGAAAAATGTAGCAAACATGGTGAAACTTGCCATGAAATCCCAGGACTTGACACTGATGGTGACAAAGCAGCAGTGCTGTGCCCATGAGGCAGGGTGGCACAGCCCCTGGCAGGAAGGCAGAGCTGCCACAGCCCACTGTGCCCATCAGGGGCCAGGCTGAAGCTCCTTCTCCAGGTTCCCCCATGCAGACAGTAAATCTGTGAGATGCTGATGGCCACAGTGGTGAGAGCAGCCAGGGCAGAGGCAGAAGCCTGTGGGGTTGGGCAGAGCATGGACAGGGGTCTGGCTGAGCCCCACAGGAGCAGGGCCCCAGAGCTCAGCCAAGGAGTCCTGATGATGATTGGGTTTGGTTTGAAGTCCCACCCTTGAGCAGCTGAGGTGGGGACCCAAGGGCAGCTGAGTGTGCCACTGCCAGTCTCCTGTGCCACTGGCAGCCTCCTGTGCCACGGACTGGCAGCCTCCAGTGCCACTGCCAGCCTCCTGTGCCACTGACAGCCTCCTGTGCCACTGACTGGCAGCCTCCTGTGCCACTGACAGCCTCCTGTGCCACTGACAGCCTCCAGTGCCACTGCCAGCCTCCTGTGCCACTGACTGCCTCCTGTGCCACTGACTGCCTCCTGTGCCACTGACAGCCTCCTGTGCCACTCTCCCACTGAGCCCATGTACTTCAGGCACATATTTGACCTTTCCCTATTATCATCTTGTTTCCATTTCTTTCTCTCCCCCCCTGCAACACACAGAGCTAGGGCTGGGTCTGTGTCCTTTCATTCATCTGGTTATCTATTAGAGTGAAAACAACACTGAGACTGCCTGTAAACTATTGCTTCACCTTCTCCAGATCTGCTCTTTGCCTCCAGACCAGCAGCACGACACTCAGACACTCAGACCCAAGCCCACCATCCCTGCTCTGTCAGCCTCCACCAGAACACTCCCAGCAGCCCCTGCCCAAGCCCTCAGCTCTGGCTGGGCTCCTGTGGGTGGGCACACACTCATTCTGCTCTGTGGGCACAGGCTGTGGCCAGGGCTGCTTGGTTTGGGCAGGAGGCTGATGTGCAGCAGAGTGAACATCCATCTTTGTGCCAAAATCCTCATGCTGACATCTTCCCCACCTCCTGGCTCTTTAAGGCATTGAAGTGTTGGAGTACCTGGACATCTCTCAGGTCCCTCAGGGAAGTCTCTTCTAGAGCTGAGTTTATTAGAGGGGAGAAATAGTTCTGAGCCTTGATTGTAGGCAGCAGCTTCTCCATGCTGCTGGGAGGGAGGAGAAGAGATCCAGGGGAGAAAGAAACCAGGCACAAACTGCACATGGAGCCAGGCCAAGGTGTCAGCCTGGGTTTGGGTGGCTGCTCCAAGCCTTGCTGGGGATGTCTGCTGCACTGTGCTTCACTGTAACCCCTTCCCTGCTGGGCTACATTGAAGAGCAGCTTTGCTGGGAGCACCAGCATTGAAAAGAAACTCACTGCACCAGAACTGTGAGCCCAGGCCATGAAACACCCTGTGGGCAGTCACTGTGGCTCTGAGGCTCTGGCAGCACTTTTAATGACATCAATCAATGCCTTGGGATGGCTTTGGGTGTGGAAGGTTTGATGTCAGCATCACAACCATTTCCAAATCCTCCTTCAGGATAGTACCAGCCAGCACATCCCACCAGGCAGCCCCAAAGCCAGCCTCAGCATCTGCAGCTCCATGGCCTTGCAGTCCCCAGTGTGAGAGGGACTGCACCAAGGGAGGGGGCTGCAACAGTGAAGCCAAATCTGCAATGGGCAGGAGCAGGAGAAAAGAGAAAGAGGGAGCTGACACCAGCTGCCAAGAGTTGGGCATTGGTGACTGAGTCCAGGCAAGAAGCTTTGCTCACGTTAAACTGATGTTGGAAGCAGCAGCTTTGCATTAAGAAATGCCCAGAGGAGCATCCCACTGCCCAGATACACATAAACAAGTGACACAAGTACAGAAGTGACAAGGAAATGCAGGGAAAGTGGCTGCAAGTTTCAGTTGAGGAGCTCAACCAGCTGCATCCTGCCCAGGAGACCACCAGGAGGACATAAAAGCCTTTCCATACCCATGACAAAGAGCTGCATCTTGTGGTCCAGAGCCTTGACCAGGTCCCACCTGTGCCAGTTCCAGCCCTGGAGGTGACAGGGGATGGTTCAGGAGAGGATACAGCTCAGAGTAACCTCTTCCCACCTAGCTGGGTGAGGCTGGGTGGGTTTCCCACCTGCCTGTGCTTCCCAGCAGCAGTGGAGCAGCCAGGCAGGGCAGCAAGGCTCAGCCCCCCTGTGCTCATCCAGACATCTGCCATCGTGATGGGACACTTGGGAACACTTGAAACACTTGGTAGCAACTAGAAAATGTGCTCAATGCACAGAGGTCACCCACATGGCCTGTTTGTCTTACAAAGGGTTTCTCTGACCTCTGAGTGCCCAGGGAGCTGCCCAAGCTCCTGCTCTGCCTGACTCAGCCCATTCCTCACACAGATTCTGTGTTCTACCCCTTGTGCTGTCCCTGGGCACCACAGCAAAGCCCATCCCCATCCTCCTGACACCCACCCTTGAGGCATTTCTCAGCATTGCTGAGGTGCCCCTGAGCTCAGGCTTCTGTTCCCCAGGCTCAACAGCCCCAGGGCTGCAGCCTTTCCTCCTCACACACATGTTCCAGCCCCTCAGCATCTTGCTGTCCCTGCCCTGGCCTCTCTGCAGCAGTTCCCTGTGTCTCTGCAGCTGGGGAGCCCAGAACTGGCCACAGGACTCCAGCTGAAGCCTCAGCAGGGCAGAGCAGAGGGGGAGCAGAACCTCCCTCACCCTGCTGCCCACACTCTTAATGGGCTGCCATTGACTTCTTGCCCATGAGGGCATGCTGCTGGCTCATAGTTATCAACTCTCTCCTGGAGCTGCTCTCCATCATGTTCCCTTCCATCTTCTGCCACATACTCCCATCCCAGCAGAGCCACGTTATGCCCCTCTGCTGTGTTTTCAGCTGCCACCCCTCTGCCTGTGCATGCTGAGCCTGGCAGCCCTCTGGCACGTGGAGATGATCCCAGGGAGCTCTGGCTGCCTCCTTTCTCCACACAACCTCCTCCCTTTTCCTCACTTGTGCCTTAAATGCCATCAGTCCAACCCTCAGGGTCACACTGGGTGAAGACCCAACGTGAGCACTGTGTGTGTGCAATAGTGTGACCCAGCCTGCAGCCTTCCCTGCATGGACATGAGGGGCCACTCCTGGCATCTGGGGGGGTTCTTTTTGTTTTCCCTTTGCAGTGGGAGCCAAAAAGCTGTTTATTTTGAGAAGGGATTGGACAGGGCTGACCCTTCCATCAGCTGGTGCAGTGCTGCCCAGTGAGCAGGTCCTGCTTAGCCTGTGCTGGAATGCAGAGCCATTGATCTGCAGAACTCACCAAAAGCCATGTGGGAATGCAGGGAATTGTATTGCATGGGGCAGAAAAAGGTACATGACAACACCCATGTTCAGCCTTCTTTGTTCAGCATGAGGGGGAGGAAAAGAGGCATTTCTTGATGCCCCTTCAGAGTCTGGGGTGCAGGTAGGGTCCAGTCATCGATGGCAACAGCCCTTGTAGGCTGCTCTTCCTCTGGGGATGGCATTCATTCCCACCAGCCTTGCAGCATCTGCCCCTACATGGGCAAAACCCCCAGTACAAACATGGAATCATATTGCTTAAGGGTTCTAAAACTCAGTGTGGAAGGGTCTCGTGGTTGAAGCTCCTGAGTGTGATTTAGGGAACCTAAACTGAGTGCCAAGGGCCACCTCAGGCTTCCCCTCTCAGCCCTTGTATTTGTAGGAGGTGACAGCACAAGGGGTGATGGGCACAGGCTGGAGCATGAAAAGTTCCCCTGGCCCAGGAGGAGCAAGTCCTTTGGTGCTGAGGTGAGGGAGCCCTGGCCCAGGCTGCCCAGGGAGGGTGTGGAGGCTCCTTCTCAGGAGGTTTCCAACCCCAGCTGGACACGTTCCTGTGCCCCCTGAGCCAGGGGAAGCTGCTGGAGCAGGGGCTGGGGCTGCAGCAGCTCTGCAGGGCCCTGCCAGCCCCAGCACTGGGGGATCCTGTGTGCTCCAGCAGCAGAGCAGGCAGAAGTGTGGGCTGGGCACAGGCAATGCTTGTGCTAAGCAGGCATCTGCTCGAGATGCTCTTCTCCCCTCTGCAGCCAAGAGGGAGCTCAGCAAAGGCATTTATTGCCAATAAAGTCCATCTTGCCTGGAAGAATTCCTGATGTTTTCCAGACCTAGTGCTGCTCTGGGCCAGTTCCATCCTCCCCCTGGAAGTGGTTTGCTCCTGAGTGGATTCAGACATCTCCCACCAAGCCAGCAGAGGCTCCTGATCCACCCCCTTGGCCACAGCAGCACCTGGGCTCACATATGGCTCCCAAGAGCCATGGCCACTGGCAGATCCATGGGCACACAGCAGTGGCTGCTTCTGGCAGGGACAGGTCCTTGGGCCACCTCTGCACAAGCCCAAGTGCAGAGGCAGTAGCTGTCCCCAGCCCTCGTGGAGGTGATGTCCATGGGGCTGGTGTGTCAGGCCACAGCAGCTCTGTGCTTGGGCTGTCCTCTACAGAGTACCCCAGGCTGATGCTGGCACAGCCCTGGCCCTGCTGCATCATCAGCTGACCACAGGGATCAGTCTGTGCCTGCAGAGACCTGGCAGCACCCCAGGCAGCTGGCTGATGGGCTGCAGGAGCTTCACCTTCCAGGGCTGGTGGTGTGGTGACAGGACACCAGTCTTACAGACCTCTCTGAAGTTGCTCATGCCCAGGAGAGGGGGAGAGAGGAAAGCGGGTGCTCAGAGGACATGTCTCCAGCCCAGGTGGCAGCCTTCCCTCCTGGGAGCTGTTGTGATACACAGCAAACAAATCTCCTCCTAAGAACACTTCTGAAGGTGCTGTGAAGAGATGAGAAGCACCAAGAGTTTGCCCTTATGTGTCCCCAGCCTGGCTTGACACCACAACTCTGCAGTGCCACAAGCAAAGCTGTTCTCAGAGGAGCCCCAGCCTGGCAGGCACTAAGGAGGAGCAGGATGGCCATGTGCAGGGCACAGCTTTCACACACCCAAGAGATCCACCCCTGCCTGGGCTAACCAAGACCTTTCTCAGTGTGCATTGCCAGGCTTTGCTGTGGCTTAGCTGGGAGCCACATCTGTCTGTGGCAGAGTCTTGGCTGGGTTTGGTACCTGTGGTTTGTTGCCAGGGCTGCTTGGATGGGATTTGAATGCAGATACCCCCACAGCATGCTGGTGGGTCAGGAAAATGGGCAGATGAGAAGATCCAGAACCATGACTCCCCCTCCATCACCAGCTACACACCTTCCCTGCCATGGGGAGTGGATAAATGAGGCCCCTGATTGAAGTCAGCTCCCAACACACCCACCCCACTCCTCAGAATTGCTGTGGGCATCCTCCCTCTGCCTGGTGTGAAGGCACAGATCTCATTAACTAATGCTTGCCTTTGTGCCATTAGATCTAAATCCCTCAGCAGTGCTCTCCCTGCTGCAGGCAGACCCCCAGCACTACAGGAACACTGCAGCTGCTTTCTTCTTTCCAGTTAGAAATGCTGATGTTAGTGCTCCCTCCCTGCTGCCACAAGTGTGCAGATACCTGTCCTGAGCCTCCCTGCACACCCTGCTGAGCCTCCCTGGCCAGTGGCTGAGCAAAAGCCCCCAGCACTAGTTTCATCTGTGGGCACAGCTGATTTCTTGCCAGGGTTGGAGTCATTGTGAGTGATTAGCTCAGGGAGCTGCAGGGGCTGTGGCCACCCAGCCTGTGAGGTCTCTGCCCTGTGCTCTGACCAGAGCTCCTTCCCAAAACAAGCCCTTCCTTATCCCAAACTCCTTGTGCCTTATTTTTAGCCAGGAAGCCATCACCTCCCCTGTCAGCAGCTTTATAACAGCAGTCCTGGAGCAAAGAAGCCCCCATCAAACCCACTGATGCTGTTGCATAAAGGTTTAGGCATAGATCCTGCTCCCTTCCAGGGTGCAGAGTCCCACCTCATCTCATCCCTGCTCCAGCTACTGTCCTTCAGAGCTGCTCATCAGGAGAAAGCAGAAGCTTCCAATGCTCCAGGCTGGGGCAGAGGGGCTGGCAACTGCTGCAGGGAAAGGGCCTGGGGGGGTTACAGGAGGCAGCAGTGTGCCCAGGGGGGCAAGAGGCCAAGGGCAGCCTGGCTGGGATCAGCACTGGGGGGGCAGCAGGAGCAGGGCAGTGCCTGTGCCAGGTCCTAGAGGTGGTTACCACTGAGGAAGAGACCAGAGAACAAGTCTTAAGGGGTTATTTAGCCTGGAGAAGAGCAGACTGAGGGGAGGTGTGGTTCCTGTCTGCAGCTGTGGGAAAGGGGCTGTAGTAAGGTGGGTAGTTGGTCTCTTTTCTCTAGTAATGAATGACAGGACAAGGGGAAACAGCCTCAGGTTGCCCCAGGGGAGGTTGAGGCTGGAGCTGAGGCAGAACTGTTTCCCTGAGAGGGGTGTGAGCCCCTGTGCCAGGCTGCCCAGGGAGCTGGGGGAGTGCCCAGCCCTGGAGGGATCCCAAAGCCCTGGAGCTGAGGTGCTGAGGGTCAGTGCTGGGCTGGGCAGGGTGAGGGCAGGGCTGGGGCTGCAGCAGCTTCAGGGCTTTGCCAACCAACATGATTCTATGACACCTAAGTAAGCTGTTGAGCCTGTGCCTCAGCTGCAGCCTGTTGTGCTCCTGCCTGTGCCCTGGCTGCAGAGGGCACCTGTGTGCAGGGAAGCCTTGAGCAGCCTGAGCCCTGCATCATCCCATGGCTCAGATCTACACAGTGCTGCTGGGACATTCCAGGCAGCCCCCAGCAAAATCCCTCTGCTCATCAAACCAAGGCAAGGCTGCCCTGTGGTTGGTGGCTCAGCACCACACAATGGCTTTAATCACAGAGGCTGTGTATGAACAGTGGCATTGCCCAGATGGGGACAGTGCTGAAAGGGATGACAGCAGTGCCAGCAAGCCAGGGTCAGCAGAGCAGCCCCTGCAGCAGCTCCAGGGAGGCTTGTGTTCAACTGGCTGCTTCTGCAAGTAGCATCCTATTGAGTGATCATAAAGCAGCCTGTTAGAATAGAACATGGTAGTTTTGTCTCTCTCCACATCTCAGATAGGATCCAGGAGGTGAGATAAACCCCTTCCTGATGTGATGAAAGGCTCTGGAGAGCTTCTGTGCAGGAATGTCTTGGGAGCAGAGCAGAGGTGCTCACAGGGGATGTGTGGAGGCTTACAGAGATGTCCCAGGATCCCAGCATGGTGGGGTGGGAAGGGCCCTGCAGAGCTGCTGCAGCCCCAGCCCCTGCTCCAGCAGCTTCCCCTGGCTCAGGGGGCACAGGAACGTGTCCAGCTGGGGTTGGAAACCTCCTGAGAAGGAGCCTCCACACCCTCCCTGGGCAGCCTGGGCCAGGCTCCCTCACCTCAGCACCAAAGGACTTGCTCCTGGTGTTTAAGTGGAACTTTGTGCTCCAGCTGATGCCCATTCCCCCTTGCCCTTACACTGCCAGGGAATCAAGGGGCATAGGGAGGAGAGAGCACAACTGTTCCCAGCCATTGATTAGCAAAGCTGAGTTGTGCCAGGCAGTTTGAAAGCCAGGCAGGGGAAGCTCCTCCCAGGCAGAGGGTGTCTGAGCTGGGAAGTGCCCTGCTGCAGATGTGGCTGCAAGGTTTAACATTCCTTCAGAATGCACCTGGACACGTTTCTGCAAGGGATGTCCCAGAGGAGTAATGACTGGAAAGGTATCCCCCTTTCCTCTGCCTCTCCATCACCCCTGGGCAGGATTGGAGGCAGGATTCATGCTCTCAACACCTGCCCTTGGACACCAGAGAAGCTGGGTGGGTCATTGGTCTGACCCAGACACACTTCAGCATCCCCTCACAGAGTTCAGTGTTCACATCCCAGGGCACACAGATGAGCCCACATCTGCTTTCCCAGGGGCTGCTCCTGTCTGAGGAGGCTGTTGGTGTTGCTTTCTCCCTCTCTCCCCCAGGCAGGGCTCTGGTCACCAGCTCAGCCTGCAGCACAGGGTCCCCTCACTCCAGCAGCAGCTCCAGGGTGTGTTGCTGACCAAACTGGCACCCTTGAGTGGCCCCACAGCAGCTTCTCCTGGAGACACTTCATGTCCTGAAGCACCTCTGTTATACAGTTGCTATTCAGTGACTCTGCTCATCTGCATTTGATGCTAAAAATGACTCTGGATGCAGTCACGCCTTGGAGCAGTGCAAGTCTAACTGGGACAGCTAAACTCCAACCTGCCTTTGTTCATCCCTCCTGCCTCTCATTAGTATTAATATCAGCTTGTCAAGTTGATCTTGATATACAAGCCCTGTACAGCTCTGCTTCAGTGCAGGGCACAAACCCCCCTGATGCACCCCAAGGCAGCATCCCTGCTGGCAGGATCTGGCATGATCCTTTCTTAGCAGGGACCCATTTCCCAGGGCATCCAGCAGAGTTCATGCAGGAAGATAAGCCCATGATGGGCTGGGGAGCAGCACTCTGGCTGGGAGCAGCCTGCAAGAAGCAGGCATCAGAAGTGGCTGGTGGGGTTTAGGGGAGGGGAGCCAGAATCTCATCTGGCTGGGTGTGAGGTGAGCTTTAATATCAGGAGCAGCAGCAAGATGTGATTCATGCAGCTACAGCCTGCAGTGTAGTGCATGTGACTCCCACTGAGGCAGGACTGGCCAGGAACAGCACAGGCATTGTCCAAATCCAGCAGCAGATGCCCAAGGCCTTGCTTCAATGGGTTTGGCTCAGAAAATGTCAGATGATCCTCTTACCCTCTCAGCTGCCTTACTTGTCTCTTCCACTTGTGGCCACAACACACCTGGAAGTGCCTGAGGAGCAGCAGCAAACACCTTCTGGCTTTCTTTAGGGGGACAGTGAGCCAGCAACGTGCCCTTGTGGGCAAGAGCCAGTGGCAGCCTGGGGGCAGCAAGTGTGGGCAGCAGGGCCAGGGAGGTTGTGCTGCCCCTCTGCTCTGCCCTGCTGAGGCCTCATCTGGGGTGCTGTGTCCAATTCTGGGCTCCCCAGCTCCAGAGAGACAGGGAACTGCTGGAGAGAGGCCAGGGCAGGGACAGCAAGATGCTGAGGGGCTGGAACATGTGTGTGAGGAGGAAAGGCTGCAGCCCTGGGGCTGTTGAGCCTGGGGAAGAGAAGCCTGAGCTCAGGGGCACCTCAGCCATGCTGAGAAATGCCTCAAGGGTGGGTGTCAGGAGGATGGGGATGGGCTTTGCTCTGTGGTGCCCAGGGACAGGACAAGGGGGAACGGGCACAGGCTGCAACACAAACAGTTCCCCTGGCCCAGGAGGAGCAAGTCCTTTGGTGCTGAGGTGAGGGAGCCCTGGCCCAGGCTGCCCAGGGAGGGTGTGGAGGCTCCTGCTCAGGAGGTTTCCAACCCCAGCTGGACACGTTGCTGTGCCCCCTGAGCCAGGGGCAGCTGCTGGAGCAGGGGCTGGGGCTGCAGCAGCTCTGCAGGGCCCTTCCCACCCCACCATGCTGGGCTTCTGGCATTCTCCTGCCATTAACCTCAACAGACATGAATGTGTGCCTGTGCAAGCTTTGCCACAGGCATCCAGCTTTTGCCACTGCTTGCAGCCTCAGCTCCACGTCTCCATTCAGCCAGCAGAGCCTTTGGCATGGGCAGCACAGTCCTGGCAGGAGGCTGCTGTGGCAGCAGTGCCCAGGGAGGGTCTCTGTCCATGTGCAGCACGTAGGCTGCTGCCCTGGGTCTCTTCTGGTTAACTTGGACAACAGTCCCTTCTCCATGCAGTGGCTCTGGCATCCACTGTGCTGCTCCCACATGCTGTTGGCAACAGCAAAGGAGGAGACTTGCCCAGCTGGCTGAGTGCCTGTGTGCCCTGCTCTGGTGCTGCTGCTCTGGCAGGGGGGTTGCACTGGATGAGCTTCCCAGGTCCCTTCCAGCCCTCAGCATTCTGGGGTTCTGTGTGTTTAACTCCCTCCTTTCAGTGTGTGGGCCTTAGGGAGCTCAGGGCTTGCACAGCCTCAGCTCAATGGGCTCCTCTCCCTGTGTTTGGGAAAGGGCAGCCCTTGTGCAGTTTGCTCTCAGCAGTGAGTGGAGTTGGGCTTCACTTCCCAGAGCCCCTAAACTGAGTGACTCAGAATCCTGCAATCTGCTCCAAAACAAAGCAGTTAAGAGAGGAGCTACAGGCAGTAATGGAGCTGCTCAGCTCAGGAGTGTAAATGCTAGAGGGTTACTCATGTACTCAAACCCCTCCTAACCTCTCTTCAGCTGGTTTTAACCCCTGCAGCCCTGGGCAAGGCAGGCTGCAGATGAGAGCTGCTGTGTCATTTCAGATCTGCTTCCACTCCAGTGGGCACAGCCTTGGAGCTGGGCAGTGCAAGGAGCTCTGATGGCAGAGCTGTGCAGTGAAGATGACATGGAGGGATGTCACTGCCTCCCAAGTGCTCTTATTTCAGCTGGTTAAACAGATGCCAGCCTCTGAGGGGACTGTGTGTCATCGAGGCTGTTGGCTGTGACAGTTAATTATCTCCAGCAACAGTGTGGCTTTGAGACATGGGGTTCAAAGGGAATGCTGTCATCAGCACCCTGGGGAGCAATTTGTCCCCTCTTGGGTTTGCCTGTTCCCAAAGAGGTGGCACCCCCACCATGTCCCATCCTCCCCAGCCTCTGCTTACACCCAGCACACCTGCAGGTCCTCCCAGGCAGCACAGGCAGGGAGCACCAGAGATACCTCCAGTGGGAACTGAGAACAAGCAGCAGCTAAAATCAGTTCAACATCCCAACAGCAGCCTGCCTGGCATTCCCATTCCTGCAGCTGGATGTTCACCTCCAGGGCTGTGTCAGTGCTGGGCCCCTCACTCACTGCCACAGGGACACTGAGGGGCTGCAGCTCCAGGGCTGTGTCAGTGCTGGGCCCCTCACTCACTGCCACAGGGACACTGAGGGGCTGCAGCGTGGCCAGAGCTGGGCACAGAGCTGGGGAAGGGGCTGGAGCACAAGGGGCTGGGGAGGGGCTGAGGGAATGGGGGTGTTGAGCCTGGAGAAGAGGCTGAGGGCAGCCAGGAGCCCTCTCTGACACTCCCTGACAGGAGGCTGCAGCCAGCTGGGGGTCAGGCTCTGCTCCCAAGGAACAAATGCCAAGACAAGAGGAAAGGGGCTCAAGTTGCCTTTTGCCAGGAGGAGACCTTTGTGCTCTTCCCCTTCCAATGGGGTTTCCCATCTGAGGGGCAACTGCAGGGTCTGGGGCAGTTTGGTCCCTGCTCTGTGTCACCTGCACAGGCAGCAGCTCAGAGGCAGGGTTTGGGTTGTGTGCAGCTGCTCAGCAGCCCTGCACATCCCTCAGCATTGGCCCTCAGCCCCTTCACAGCCATTGCAGGGGAGGCTGAGCTTGGAGCTGAGGCAGAGCTGTTTCCCTGAGAGGGGTGTGAGCCCCTGTGCCAGGCTGCCCAGGGAGCTGGGGCAGTGCCCAGCCCTGGAGGGATCCCAAAGCCCTGGAGCTGAGGTGCTGAGGGCTGTGGGTCAGTGCTGGGCTGGGCAGGGTGAGGCCAGGGCTGGGACTGCAGCAGCTTCAGGGGCTTTTCCAACCAACATGATTCTGTGTTGATGTGGCAGCTGTGCCATGCCACACTCCTCTGGCCAAGCTGCAGGGGGTGCACACACTGACAGGGTCCTGCTCAGGTGCAACCAAGTCCAGAGACAGAACATCTGCTGCAGCCTGAGATGGGAGAGGTTCCAGGGCAGGGCAGCAGAGGAGTAAACAGCTTTGGAATGCAGCTCCAAAGCAGCACTGCAAATGTTGTGTGCTTCCATGTGAATGGATGACTGACCCTCACTGTGTACCAGGAACAGATGGGAAACAGAGCCAGGCAACTGAAAGAATTCAAGTCAGTGAGAAACACGTGGAGAATGATGGACCAGCACTAGGAGGGGAGGTAACAGAAAGGCAGAGGGTGTAAGGGGAGCTGGGGTGCCCATGCATTAGCATGGGAGTGACCCTGAGGCACTGGGTCACAAAGCTCAGCTCACCTGAAGCCAGGACAGGCTGGGTGCTGGGGGTACTGAGTGTTCCCCTGTCACAGCACCAGTGAAGCACTGGGGAGCTGTGAGACCCCCAAGCTGAGGTTCCTCTGGAGACATCCCAGCTGGGACTGGAAGGTGGATGCTGTCAGGAAGGAGAGAGTGGGCTAAGGGATCATTAACAGGGAGCATGAAACTGGAGAGAGATGAACCACAGGCAGATACAGAAAATGAAGAAGGAGAAAGGGATGAAGGTCTTCAGGGCACTGCCAAGAGCTGCAAGGGGAAGAGAGAATCCTCCCCTCTCCTATACCTGCTTTATACCTTGGAGTGTGTTGTTGCTGAGGACAGAGTTGAGCCTGGGTCACAGCACCAGCCCTGCAGAGCTGCCTTGGTCTGCAGGGACCTGTGGAGGAATGCAGCTGTCTCTTCAGCAGCAGGAGCTGGCAGCAGTGGTGAGCAGATGAGCCATGGGGGAGGATCTGATTTCAAACCGAGCCCCATCCACCCCCCCAGGGCCCATCATAAGGCTGTTGCAGGAGCATCTGTCACCAAACCACAGCAGCTCCAAATGCTTGGGAAAGGGCAGGACACAGATAAGGCTGCTTTGGCTGAGACCTTCCTCTGGGTGACATGGGTCCTGCAGCTCGTCACAATAACTGCAAGGGGTGCCCATGAAGTGCTGGGGGGGGGGGAGAGGCTTTGCAGGGTCTCTGTGCTGCCAGGCTCTGGGAGAGGCAGAAAGCCAGTGGCAATGACCTTTCTCAGGTAGCAGAGTGCAGGGGCCCAGGGCTGGCTCAGGGCTCTCCCTCCAGGACACAAGTGGCAAGGCTTTGCCAGCTTTCTGATGCAGCAGGGAGAGCATCTGCAGCAGCAGGACAGGGCAGCAGTGGGATGTGCTTTGGCAAGGCCCATGGGGCAGGGTGCTCCCTGGCCAGCTGGGGTGTGGGGTCACACATCAGGGTTCAACCTACACTCTGTCACATTTAGCTACACTGAATGAGAAAGTCAATCTTGGCCATTGTTTGGGCACACAGGAACCTCCTGAGGTTGAGTAAAGGCACATGCAGAGTCCTGCAGCTGGGGAGGAACAACCTGCAGCAGCACAGGCTGGGGGTGACCTGCTGGGGAGCAGCTCTGGGACAGGGACCTGGCAGTGCTGGGGGAGAACAAACTAACCATGAGCAGCAACGTGCAAGAAGCCAATGGCAGCCTGGGGGCATCAAGAGTGTGGGCAGCAGGGTGAGGGAGGTTGTGCTGCCCCTCTGCTCTGCCCTGCTGAGCCCTCATCTGGAATCCTGTGGCCAGTTCTGGGCTCCCCAGCTCCAGAGGGACAGGGAACTGCTGCAGAGAGGCCGGGGCAGGGACACCAAGATGCTGAGGGGCTGGAACATGTGTGTGAGGAGGAAAGGCTGCAGCCCTGGGGCTGTTGAGCCTGGGGAAGAGAAGCCTGAGCTCAGGGGCACCTCAGCAATGCTGAGAAATGCCTCAAGGCTGGGTGTCAGGAGGATGGGGATGGGCTTTGCTCTGTGGTGCCCAGGGACAGCACAAGGGGGAACGGGCACAGGCTGGAGCACAAACAGTTCCCCTGGCCCAGGAGGAGCAAGTCCTTTGGTGCTGAGGTGAGGGAGCCCTGGTCCAGGCTGCCCAGGGAGGGTGTGGAGGCTCCTTCTCAGGAGGTTTCCAACCCCAGCTGGACACGTTGCTGTGCCCCCTGAGCCAGGGGAAGCTGCTGGAGCAGGGGCTGGGGCTGCAGCAGCTCTGCAGGGCCCTGCACACCCCACCATGCTGGGCTTCTCTGATTCTCATCGTGGCTCTCTGTGTGAATGGTTCCAGTTCACACCTTCTCACACTCAGCAGTAAATCCATATCAGAGACAATACTCTCCCTTCCTTCCCTACAGTCCCACAGCTCCTCTTACTACCCTCGTTTCTCTGCAAGCTTCATGGGGCAAAGCTGCCATCCTCTGGCTGAGCCCTGAAGGTGCTCTCCCATGCTGCCCCAGCACGTCACCTCCCAGCCCACCAGCTCTTTGGGTGACATCCAGGCACAGAGAGCAAAGGGCTCATGCACAGAGCTGCTCTAGTCTATGCACAGTGTTTGGAAAGCATCTCATGTGCTTTAGACTGGGGCTGCTGGGGCTAGAGGTGGGTGTTTAATCCCTGGAACTGCACCTCAAACCCTGTTGAAGAGGAGCTGTGGTGTCTTTGTGCAGCTCAGCAGTGGTGGGAAGGACTTTGCTGTGTGCTGCAGCTCTGTGTTTGTAATTCAGATTGAATTGTAACCCAAACTGCTCTTTTCTTAGGAAATTATATGTAATTGGGCTGAGTTGTCTTTGAGAGAAACATCTTGAATGTGAGTGAATGGACTGTGGCTGCATGGGCACAGCTGTTGGGTTCCTCTGCAAGCCCAAAGACAGCCCCAGCCTTCAGCCTGTGCAGCCATTGCCTGTCATCGTGGATTTTGAGGCTACCCAAGTGTTTTAGAAAGCTGAAATCTCCCCCCTTCCCCCCCAGAAACCCCCAACTCCCAGCCTGTCACTGCCTAGGGGCCCCTGGGCTTTGGCCAGGCGTCTCCCAGTGCCAGCCCTGCTGGGTTTCACACTGGAGCTGTGACTCCCTCAGGCTCATTCATCTCTTCCCTTTGAAAGGACTGAAGTGGAGGCACCTTGCCCAAGCAAACTGCCCCGTCTCCTGCCCCCTCTCCAGCAGAGGCAGGAACATCTCCCATAGGTGGGAGTGGAGGTGAGGTGGATGGAGAGCTGCTGAATGACAGAGCCCAGAGGGGGGTGATCAATGGCACAGAGTCCAGTGTGAAGCCTGTGGCCAGTGGAGTTCCACAGGGATGGGTTCTGGGGCCAGTCTGGTTCAACATCTTCATCAACCACCTGGGTGAGGGGACAGAGGGACCCTCAGCAAGTTCCCTGCTGGCACCAAACTGGGAGCACTGGCTGATTCCCCAGAGGCTCTGCTGCCATTCAGCGGGATCTCGACCGGCTGGAGAGTTGGGCAGAGAGGAACCTCCTGAGGTTCAACAAGGACAAGGGCAGAGTCCTGCAGCTGGGAAGGAACAACCCCCTGCACCAGGACAGGCTGGGGGTGGGCTGCTGGAGAGCAGCTCTGCAGAGAGAGACCTGGGAGTGCTGGTTGATAATAAGCTAAATATGAGCCAGCAAGAAGGCCAATGGCAGCCTGGGGGCATCAAGCAGAGTGTGGGGCAGCAGGTCAAGGGAGGTTCTGCTCCCCCTCTGCTCTGCCCTGCTGAGGCCTCATCTGGAGTCCTGTGTCCAGTTCTGGGCTCCTCAGCTCAAGAGGGACAGGGAACTGCTGGAGAGAGGCCAGTGCAGGGCCACCAAGATGATCAGGGGACTGGAGCATCTTCCTGCTGAGGAAAGGCTGTGGGACCTGGGGCTGTTCAGTCTGGAGAAGAGGAGACTGAGGGGGGAGCTTATTAACATTTATAAATATCTAAAGGGTGGGTGTCAGGAGGTTGGGACATCCCTTATTTCTATAGTAGCCAGCAACAGGACAAGGGCTGATGGGATGAAGCTGGAACACAAGTGTTTCAGTGTTTGAGTGAGGGAGCCCTGGCCCAGGCTGCCCAGGGAGGGTGTGGAGGCTCCTTCCTTGGAGGGCTTCAAGACCCACCTGGACACGTTCCTGTGTGACCTGATCTAGGTGGGAGCTGCTTCTGCAGGGGGTTGGACTGGATGAGCTCTGGAGGTCCCTTCCAACCCCACCATTCTGTGATTGCATGATGCTATTCTATGTGCCTTGACCTGTCTGTTCTGGGAGCCAGACCCATACACTCCCACCTCTCCTGCGAATAAAGCCTTGCAGAACAGCCTCTTGTGTTTCCAGAATCCAGCACAATGGCTCAGTCAGGACCTGTGGCCCTCAGGGAAGACAACCAGCCAGTACCCTGAAAGCTGTGTTTGCCCAGACTGCCATCAGCACAAGCTCTCAGCTCACTATCAGGCGTGTCTCGGGTTCCTGGGGTTTCTGAACACTCCTTTTGCCCCAGAACCAGATGATTACTGAGGTTGTTTTTCCTTTTGTATGAAAAATGATGTGGGAAGAGATCAGAGGGGAGATGGACCAAGATTAATGTGTGGTACCTGTTTCCTTTCCCTTCTCTCCCAGCTACCTAGACAGCCTAGATCGGATTGGAGCTGCAGACTACCAGCCCACGGAGCAGGACATCCTCCGGACCAGGGTCAAAACAACTGGCATCGTAGAAACCCACTTCACATTCAAAAACCTCCACTTCAGGTCAGTCTGAAGCTACACAGATGGGATGATTTTCAGTCATGGGCTTCCCCTTCTCTCCCAAAGGAGAGATGGTGATGCTGCTGGTTGAAACGCAGCTGGCTCCTGCTGCAGATGATGTGGTGGCTTTAGGGGGGGCAACGATATGTAGTGCTGGGTGATCCTGTCTTGACATCACTGCCTTGGAGATAAGGGGTCATGGAACCTTCTTCCAGCCCAAACAACGCTGCTTTGTTGGGAGGTGAGATAAGAGATTGGCCCCAAGTCCAATCAAGCTCATAAAGGTAAAACCTTTCTGGGTGGAGCAGCTTTGGGGTTGGGCTGGATGGTCTGCAAAGGTCCCTCCCAACCCCCTCCATGCTGGGATTCCCTGGTATTTGGCCAAATCCTTTCTGAGAAGTGGGTCAGTTGTGTGTGGTCATTGCTGGCCATTGACCCTCGTGGTGCCAACCAGCAGAGAAGAGAGAGTGTGAAGACACAAAGCTGTAGACACAGTGTTCAGAGCAGGTAAAACTCCAGAGCCCACGGTCTCCACCCCTGCAGACTCGTTGGGACCCATCGTGCTGCTGAGGCTCTGCCACAGATCCCCACATCCCAAACTGGGACAAGGGGTAACAGGCACAAGCTGGAAGACAAAAAGTCCCACTGAAACACAAGGGGAAGCCCCTTTGGTGCTGAGGTGAGGGAGCCCTGGCCCAGGCTGCCCAGGGAGGGTGTGGAGGCTCCTTCTCAGGAGGTTTCCAACCCCAGCTGGACACGTTCCTGTGCCCCTGAGCCAGGGGCAGCTGCTGGAGCAGGGGCTGGGGCTGCAGCAGCTCTGCAGGGCCCTTCCCACCCCACCATGCTGGGCTTCTGGCATTCTCCTGCCATTAACCTCAACAGACATGAATGTGTGCCTGTGCAAGCTTTGCCACAGGCATCCAGCTTTTGCCACTGCTTGCAGCCTCAGCTCCACGTCTCCATTCAGCCAGCAGAGCCTTTGGCATGGGCAGCACAGTCCTGGCAGGAGGCTGCTGTGGCAGCAGTGCCCAGGGAGGGTCTCTGTCCATGTGCAGCATGTAGGCTGCTGCCCTGGGTCTCTTCTGGTCAACTTGGACAACAGTCCCTTCTCCATGCAGTGGCTCTGGCATCCACTGTGCTGCTCCCACATGCTGTTGGCAACAGCAAAGGAGGAGACTTGCCCAGCTGGCTGAGTGCCTGTGTGCCCTGCTCTGGTGCTGCTGCTCTGGCAGGGGGGTTGCACTGGATGAGCTTCCCAGGTCCCTTCCAGCCCTCAGCATTCTGGGGTTCTGTGTGTTTAACTCCCTCCTTTCAGTGTGTGGGCCTTAGGGAGCTCAGGCCTTGCACAGCCTCAGCTCAATGGGCTCCTCTCCCTGTGTTTGGGAAAGGGCAGCTCTTGTGCAGTTTGCTCTCAGCAGTGAGTGGAGTTGGGCTTCACTTCCCAGAGCCCCTAAACTGAGTGACTCAGAATCCTGCAATCTGCTCCAAAACAAAGCAGTTAAGAGAGGAGCTACAGGCAGATGAGGAGACTTGCCCAGCTGGCTGAGTGCCTGTGTGCCCTGCTCTGGTGCTGCCCCCTGAGCCAGGGGAAGCTGCTTGAGCAGGGGCTGGATGAGCTCTGCAGGGCCCTTCCCACGCCACCATACTGCGCTTCTACCATCTGTTGCTTTGTGTCTGGAGCCTTCCAGGCACCATACGGTCAGGAAAGGCCAAGAATGCTGATGTCTTCCTCCCAAGTGAGGCAGAGCAGGCACTGACAGGCCTCTCTTGTGCCACAGGCTCTTTGATGTGGGGGGCCAGCGGTCAGAACGCAAGAAGTGGATCCACTGCTTCGAGGACGTCACAGCCATCATCTTCTGCGTCGCGCTGAGCGGCTACGACCAGGTGCTGCACGAAGACGAGACCACGGTGAGTCTGAGCGGGCCCTGGAGCCCCCACGCTGCCTCAGGGGTGCTGTGGAAGCTGCAGGCTCCTCAGAGATGGCCCAGAGCTGGCTGGGCTGGGACAGGAACGGCCTTTGCCTCTGAAATCCTTGGGGAGGTTTGGGCTGCTCCACGCGCTCCGAAGCCACGTCTGTGTGCCCAGGTAATGCTGCCCCGCAGCCTGGGGTCGTGCTGCTCAGTTGCTCTGCTGTAGCTGACCTGTGTGTTTCAAGGGGACCTTCTGGCCAGAAGGAGGAGGCAGCAGCTGGGGGGGCTTTCAAAGCAAGCATGAGGGAAGCGGTGGTGCCATGGGGCAGGGGCCACACACGCCCAAGGCAGGCTCAGGGCAGCAGCACAACCTGCTGCTTCAGGGCACAGAGACTCCTTTTCCTGAGTGAGACTGGAACTGTTGCCTTCCTCAGGTAATTTGCTCTAGGAGAGCTTTGATGACTTCCCACTGTGACATTAAGCTCAAAATGCCATCTGGAAATAAAGCCAGAGAGGAGCTGCACAGTCCCTGGTACCAGAGTGCAATTAATACAAGTGAGTGACATGCACTGAAAGGCTGCAGGAAGCCTCGTGGCTGGATTCTGGCCATTCATCCACACACACACATGTTTTTGGGACTAAAGACAACTGGTAATGGTTTCATCTGTGCACAGGCTGCAGCAGCACGCTCCTGCCAGCCCTCTGAGGCTCTTTATTCCTCTGCTGGTAAAGATGCCAGGCTTGCAGGGAGCTGTTGGTGGGGAAGGAGTTGCAGGTTGCTGTTAGGTAGCAGTTGTCTCTTCCCAAAGAGACTGGGCTGTGGTTTCTGGCCTCTTCCAGACAGGTTTATGAGCTCTGGCAAACTGTTTGATGAAGTCACCCGTTTGTTTGGGCTGCCTTGGTGCCAGAATTCAGAGTGGGATTGACGTCACAACTATGTCCCTCCAGACTGAGACACCCTACACCCTCCCATGTCCCCTCCTAATCGAGTTGTCGACTCCCTCTGACCCTGGCCCTGACATGCTCAAGGACTCTCAGTCCTGTAGGATTTACTGGGAAGGAAACAAAATCTCCTGATGTGACTTGCAAACCCAGCCATTAGCTCAATGGCACAGAGCTCTGCAGCTGGGCAGGGGAAACACACCCAGGGGAGAAAGGAGGACGTGCAGGGACAGGGCAGGCACAGAAAAGCTGTGATCTGAGCACAAAGGTGCTCCACTGGGATAACAAGGGCTGTGACACCTGAGCTGTGAGGCCAAAGGCAGCCTTTCATACAGGTGCCAGTCTGCACGAGCCAGGGCCTGTGCTTCAGAGCCACAGAGCACAAAAGGGAAGGGCCTGAATGCCAATGGCAGCTTGACAGCATCAGCCCTCACCCAGCAACTCTGAGGTGGAGGTTGCAGCATCTCTCCTGGGGATGCTGAGCTCTGGCAGCAGCTGCCCATCCCCAGTGCCAGCTCAGCCTCCCCCCTCATGTGCCCTGCTGTGGAAACTGGGATTTCTGTGGCTCCCTTCTGCATCAGGAGAGCAGCTGGGCACTGCTCTGGCATTTGCTTGCTGTTTCAATCCCTCCACACAAAACGTTTCTGGGGATGCTGAGCACAGGAGGCCAGAGGCAGCTGCTGCTCCTTCACACACAGAGTGTAAATGGGGAAAGGATTTGTCAGGGCCCCCTTGGGACCCCCCCAAAGCTCAGCCAGATCAACAAAGCTCAGCCAGACAAGCAGGAAAAAGTGAGTGTCTCATCTTGCCTGTACCCCCAGCACAAATGGCAGGTGGAAACCACGACACCCACAGCCTCTGGCCCAGCTGGCCCCCTGAGGCACCCAGTCTCCTCCCTGCTAACAGGGTTCCTCTCCAAAAAGGCCAGGAGCAGCCTCTCCTCAGCCAGCTGAAGTGCTGTCTGTCTGCATCCCTCACATCTGCTGGCTTTAATGACGTAAATCAGCTTTTATTGCTTCTCACTTAGAAAACACAACGAGGAGGCAGCTGAGAGAGTGAGAGAGAGAGTGAGAGCTGTTCCTCCATCTTCATTCTCTATAGAAACATCTACTACATCTCAGGCACTTCCAGCTATATTAAGCCACTGAAGGTTTTGGGGGCTGTACAGATATCTCTGTGAGTATGAGAAGACTTGCAGAGCTTTCATTGCTGGCATGGAGGGGCAAAAGGACCTCCTGCATCTCAGGTGCCCAAAAAAAGGCCCCTGCAAAGCTGGGTGCATGGGGAGAAGAGCTTTGCCTCGTGCATTCAGTCTGCTGCTGCCTGCAGCCACAGGATTTGCAGGGGCTTCTTGCACTTCTCTGAGTCAAACCACACTTGAGGCAGGTGGAACTATGGTTAAGGTGAAGCCAGTGAGGGCTTTGGGCTCGGTGTCCTTGTGGAATCAGCTTGTCTTGCTGGTTAAAGCTCACAACAGGTTTCCTGTGGGTCATTTCAAACAAGACTGAGCAAAGAGCCTCAAACGAGGCTGGGTGAGATACCCTCCTGACCTGTCCCTGCCCCCTAAAATCAAAGTGCAGCTCTGCACTTGTAGAGAAGGGTTTTTGTGGCTTGCTGCATTCTTTGTTTCTGCTGAGCACCAGTCCTCCTGCAGCAGCTGAAAACAGGCTGTTGTGTGCAAAGCCAGCCCCCCCTGAGGGCAGGGAGTGTTTGAGAAGGGATGTCTTTTCTCTCCAGTTCACAGCCACAAAGAGCACCGTGGCAGGAGTGGAGGAAAGCAAATGCTTCTTCATGTCTGGATCAGAGAGACAGGAGTAAAACACAGAGGACTTTCTGCATCTGTATCTGTGGTTGGACTCGATGATCTTCAAGGTCTTTTCCAACCAAAGTGATTCTGTGCTTTCCAGGGCCCTTATGCCCATAAAGACCATAGGCATGGGATCAATCCAGCCTCTTCCACTGCATCCAAACACCTTCTTATGCCACTCCTGGCAGACTTAAACCAGGGAGAGGAGCAAACCCTCCGGGAAATCAGAGCTACAGCCCCCAGCAAGAGCTCACAAAGCAAAACTGCAGCCCCTGTCCATCCCATCTGGCATAGGAGATGCTGCCTTCAAGGCATCACACCTGCCCTGCATCTGCTGGAGTCATCCCAGGGGGAATGTCCTGCTTCACCTGACCTCACAGCTCTGTGCTGTTGTGTCTTTGGTCACTTTGTGTTTCATAAGCTGAGGTTACAGGAGGAAGAGCCTCAGATCTGGAATGTGGGAGGAGAGAGGGACAGCAGTGGTGGGAATGGGTAAAACTGGACAAGGTGGTTAACAGCAGTTGGTCTGCATTGTTCCTTCTAAATGGAGTTCCTAAAGGAACTGAAGAGCTGACAGTGGTGGTATGAGGCCTGTCACAGGGGCTGACACTGCCCTCTTTGCTTTGTTTCCCTGAGAGGGAGCCCCCAGCCCTGGAGGGATCCCAAAGCCCTGGAGCTGAGGTGCTGAGGGCTGTGGGTCAGTGCTGGGCTGGGCAGGGGGAGGGCAGGGCTGGGACTGCAGCAGCTTCAGGGGCTTTTCCAGCCCAAACAACTCCCTGACTCTATGATCCCACAACTGCTGAGTGTGACCTCACAGACCTTCAACACCATTTACACCTGGATGAGGCTCAGAGGTGTCTCTCAGCTCCCCCTGCAGGGTCAGCACTGAGCCCAGAGCCATCAGCTGCGTTTGCACGAGGGGATGAAGATCTGTCATCATCTCTTCTCTTGGGACCTTTGAGTTGCAGCCACATCACATGAGGTGTGGCACAGAGGAAAGCCCTCACTCCTCATGAGGAAGGCTGCTTCTGTTTGAGCACGTTAGCTCCCCTCACAAGTGTCATTTCAAAGCAGCACAGCTCCAGTGGGTCTGGATCCTTTCCAACCAAAATGATCCTATGATTCCTCACAAACTCAAAGGAGCCATGGCAAGAGAAGGAGATGTTCATGCTGCACGCTGCTGCCTCTGAAACTAACATATTTAGGTCATCCATATCTAGCCAAGACACTCAAGTGTTGTTTGTGTGCCCACTGCTGAGCATGGGAGGGGTTGAGGGCACGCCGTGCTGACCCTTGCTCTGCATTAGTGTTGGCTGGGTGGTTCACATTTCCCTGCCTGACCTGGTTACTGTGCTCTCTCTGCTCTCACTGGGCAAGGAAAATTGAATTGCAGCACTCAGAAATTGCCTCAGGAGTGACAAAGCAAAGGGAAGTGGCTTGGGAAGTAGAAGCAGGAGGGGGAGAGGGAGTTTCTGTGCTTAAGGTAACCATCAGTGTCCTTCTGGCTCAGATTATTGTTATCACTTAATCACCAAGGGAAACAAAGATTGAATGGACTGGGTGTTGCAGAAAGAACTGGGTCTCCTCTGGTGAAAAGAGGATGGGGTTTGGGGTGTGTTTCTGCCTGGGCAGTGTCTTAACTGGACTTTCAAATCGTGTGGGCTGGCGACTGTTCTCCTGTGAGGGGGCTGGTGGGGCTGCTTTCCTTGTTGGAATAGAAACTGTTTGCAGGTGTAAAGTTTTCAACACACTGATTTTAAACCTAGGAAGTGACTTTAAGAAGTCAGAGGGTCGAGAGCACTTTGTGTTAGCCCCAACACTAAGTAGGAACCAGCAGCACAATGGGGCCAAAAGGAGGTGATGTAACGTGTGTGGCGAGTGTGTCCCACCTGAGCAGGCAGCTCTGCCCTGCCACAGCAGCATGGGGAGCCCTGGGAGAGCTGTGAGGCACTACAGGGTCCTTCACTGTGGATTTGTTGCGGGGAGGGGGGTTATTTGGAGGCTTTAGTTTCTTCCCTCCTTCGGCACCCGCCTGTCCTTTGCATGTGATGGCCAGGGAGGCCTCCTCAGCCCTGTGTCCCTGTGTGAGACATTGGAGGTCTCCTACAACCATCTGTTGAAGGAATAACAGTGGCAAGGGAAAGGAAAGGGTGGCAGCAAGGCATTCTGGTGGCAGCCAGCACCAGGGCAGCTTGTGTCTGTGCATGAGAGCCCTCCTGGGGCGTGACGGCACGACTCAAGCTCCCCAGGTACAGTAACGGGAGCATCTGTACCTGCTCCCCCCGAGATCGCTCTGTGCTTCGGCCACGCAGAGACAGGGGGTCCTTGCTGGTGAATAACTCCTTCTCTTTAGCCATGGGGAAGGAAAAGGTGGATTTGAAGACCAGAACCTTTCCCAGGTCTGGGCAGTGGTTGTATTTGCTCAGGTTAACAGGGGCAGAGCTGGGGAAACAAATGGACGGGTAGAGATGAGAAAAGCCAGCTCAGGCAGCTTTGGGGAGCTTCAGCATTTGTTTCTGGAGTCTGGAGGGATGTAGAGGGTTGTTTGTGTCACTCTCCCTTTCTACAGGGGTGTCCTGGTTGGTGCTGTGTGTACGTCTGGTCGTGGCTCGATGCTGAGTCGCTCTTGGGCAACACTCTCGTCTCCTAACAGCCATTAATGCAAACTCCTCACACTGTCAGAGACACCAGTGGACTTGTGCTGGGTGCTTACACAGGCTTGCTACTGTAGGAAGGTCAGCTCCACCTCATGGTGAAGCCCAGCTTAGGAGAGGCCCTCAGCTTCTGTTTCTCAGCCCGGTGCTGCCGTGGGGTGACGTGGACGTGGCTGCTGGGGGCGAGGTGTTGGCTTAAGCCACGAGCAGCACTCTGGGGCTTCTCCACGTTCTGCTTTAAATCACCAAGGGTGTTAAAATTGTCATTCAAAACGTCCTGTGAGGGTCCCTGCTTAAAAATACACAGCTGATTGTGTTTGCTCTCCGTTGCCCTGACCTCCCTCCACTTTCTTGTCTCCTCCCAAAGGCTTTGGGTAGCCAAAGGATCTCCTTTGCAGGTTTCTACCCGGGTACAATGTTGGTACACGGGTTCATAGCAAAGAGGAGCTTTGCTCCAGGGCAGCCACACCACCCAGTACGAAACGGGGCAGCAAAACAAACCAGCCCCAGGCACGGGATGATGCACATAAGCGACACCTTGCAGCCGAGAGCCGCGAAGCAAACGCGCCTTTGTGTCCGTCCGTGGCCGCGTCCTCCCCGTGCGGCCGGTGCTCCGGGGCTGAGCGCCGCGCTGGGGCAGCGGCTGCCACGCCGGGCTGTGGCGGGACTCCCGCGGCCACGCTCACCCCGGGCTCAGCGCTCCATCAGCGCAAAGGGACGAAGCGCCGGGCTCCAGCAGCAGAGCAGGAGAGGGCTGAGAGCCCCCAGCCGCCTGCCGCACCGAATCGCCCAGCCTCGGAGCGGGGGGTGGAGGAGGCCGCCCTGCGCCCACCCAGGAGCCCCCGCCGGGAAGCGCCGAGGAGCCGGCCCGGCCCGTACCACGCCGCTGGGTAACTCCCTGACTTCTCGGGGGTGCTTCGTCCTCGCCGCGCTGCCCGGCTCCCGGCGGAGAGACGGCGCCGCCACCGGCCTCGTGTGCCCGACGCCGCCAGCCTCGGCACCTGCGCAGCCCCGCCTCGGCCGCCTCACCTTCCCTAGCCAAACAAAGGCCCCCAAATGAGCATTTGAGACGCCAAGCAAAAGTCGGCAGGTATGAAGCTTCTCTCGAACCGAGAACCACATGAACGCAAGCAAAGGCAGCCCGAGCGAACAGCCCCGAGCCGCTGGGAGTTGGAAGCAGGAGGGAACATGACACTGGGGTGACTTTGCCGTGAGCGCTTTCCACCGCCGTTAGTGCCACGTGGGGTTCTCTCTGACAGCTCTGGGGCTTTCTCATGGCTCTCCCCTCTCTCCTTTTCCACCTCTGGGTGGGTTTTTGCACGGCCTCTAACCACGGAGCTGGCTCCTGGCTGTGGGTGTGCTCCGCCAGTGCTGTTCCCGAGGCGTGAGCTAACAGCAGTGGCAGCTGCCTGGCTTCCACTCTGCTGCTTCTTACATGCCTTTCCCCACTGTGTTTTTCCTTTTCCTACTGTTCCCTCTGCCTTTTTCACTCCACTTCCAGCCACTTTCTGTTGAGCCCCTTCCCGAGAGAGCTGCAAAAAGAAAGTAATCCATTAAAGAGAAGGCAAAGCCTGACAACACTAACCCGAGTAACACACCCAGGCAAAGGTCACGGCAAGGTCACCTCCAAAATTATGTCACCTTGGTGTCTGCTTCCAACTCTAGATTAATTCAAGGATGAGCCAGTCCTTGGTTAATGTGCCCATCCAGTTGTGTGCCACCCGCGCTCCACAAAGCGACCAAAGCAAAACGAACCCTAGTGACAACTGCCTAGAGGCAAAACAAAACCCCCCCTGCATGAGATGCACTGGGATGTGAATCTGAGCCAAGGGCAACTGTAGCTCCCCATCCATGCATGGTGCATGAGCAGTCCTGTGAGCTGGGCTCCTGTCAGTCATCGCTGGGTGAAATCCGGGCGGCTCCGTGCAGCGACCTGCCCGTGGGTTGCTGCGTGCGTCACGTGCCGTAGGGCCCGCATCTGTGTACCTCTCTGTTCAGCTGGATGTATACATAAAGTTCTTATGTATATCATAGCTTTTCTTTTGTTTTGGTGTTGTTTTCCACCTTGGTTTCGTTGTTGTAGAGCTCCCTCAGTGTTGAATGGCCCCAAGTGGGTGCCTTTGGCCTGATGGCGTCTCTCCTTTCTGTTGCAGAACCGCATGCACGAGTCGCTGAAGCTTTTTGACAGCATCTGCAACAACAAGTGGTTCACAGACACATCTATCATCCTCTTCCTAAACAAGAAGGACATATTTGAGGAGAAAATTAAGAAATCTCCACTGACTATCTGCTTTCCTGAGTATACAGGTAATGAGAAAGCTGCCTACACAGGGGTGAGCAGTGAAGGGATGAGGGAGCGTTTCCCAGCTGGGTAGATCCCCAAATGCTGGGGCTGGAAGGGCCCTGCAGAGTTCATCCAGCCCCAGCCCCTGCTCCAGCAGCTTCCCCTGGCTCAGGGGGCACAGCAACGTGTCCAGCTGGGGTTGGAAACCTCCTGAGCAGGAGCCTCCACACCCTCCCTGGGCAGCCTGGGCCAGGGCTCCCTCACCTCAGCACCAAAGCACTTGCTCCTCCTGGGCCAGGGGAACTGTTTGTGTTGCAGCCTGTGCCCGTTCCCCCTTGTCCTGTCCCTGGGCACCACAGAGCAAAGCCCATCCCCATCCTCCTGGCACCCATCCTTGAGGCATTTCTCAGCATTGCTGAGGTGCCCCTGAGCTCAGGCTTCTCTTCCCCAGGCTCAACAGCCCCAGGGCTGCAGCCTTTCCTCCTCACACACATGTTCCAGCCCCTCAGCATCTTGCTGGCCCTACCCTGGGGCCAAGTTCTTTGCCAGCACCACTAAGCAGGGTGTTTGATCCCTGTCCCACAGGCAGTTTCAATGCTGTGCCAGCAGCTGGAGGTGTGGGGCTGGCAACAGGCTCCCTAAACCCTGGTTCTCAGCATCTCTCACGAGCATCAACCCTCTTGCAGGTCTCAGAAAGGTGCAGTGAGCTTGGCTATTGCAAATGGCTAACCAGTCTTTGGGAGACCAGTGCATGGGGATTTTAGGCTGTCATAGAGTCACACAATCATTTGGGTTGGCAAAGCCCCTGTAAGCTGCTGCAGTCCCAGCCCTGTCCTCTCCCTGCCCAGCCCAGCACTGACCCACAGCCTCAGCACCTCAGCTCCAGGGCTTTGGGATCCCTCCAGGGCTGGGCACTGCCCCAGCTCCCTGGGCAGCCTGGCACAGGGGCTCACACCCCTCTCAGGGAAACAGTTCTGCCTCAGCTCCAACCTCAACCTCCCCTGGGGCAACTTGAGCCCATTTCCTCTTGACACTTCTTACTTGGAAGAAGAGATCAACCCCACAGCCACAGCCTCCTGCACTGCCAGGCACCCAGGAGCTCAGTGCAGACAGCAGGTCCCAGAGCTTGGCTGCTCAAGCTGTACATTTTGGTCATGTTAGTTTAGGAGGTTCCTCAGTTTCTCTCTGGGGCTCGCTGACATCAATCAGCTGGACATGGAGACGCTTCCAGTCGAATACAGATAGCAAACAAGGTGCTGGATTTGCTCAGGAGCTGGTCCTCCATACCTCGTAACCCACAGTGCAGAGCCACAGGAAGCCATGTCCCAACCTTGGCTGGGAAGTAGGAGGCCTTGGTGATACCTGGGGATAGGAGCAGAGGCTCTTGAGCAGGGCAGTGTCCAAGAAGCTCTCCCTTCTGCTGGCCGCTGACCTGCTGGTGCCGAGGATCCCTCAGCCGTGCCCAGGCTGCGTCTCGCTTCAGCCTCCACACACCCTCGTTTGCCATTCCCAGGCAGCACAAAAACTCAGCTTTTCTCATCATGTATTATTGAAGCTCACTGGAGACACCCAGCTGAACTGAGCCAGCAGACAGGGGAGCAGATCTCTGTCAGGAGACGTGGCTGTGAACCGGCAGCACCCAGAGCGTCACGTTTCTGGGCATGCCTAACAAATTATTCACCAGAGCTTCCTACCTCTGAGCACTCCATGTTTTCCCCTGTGAGCAGGCACAAGCAGTGCCTCAGTGCTGCTTTGGGCTGAGTGGGCTGTGGCCATGGAGCTGAACGACTCCATCTGAGCTCAGATCATCTGCAGGATCCCTCTCTGGGGAAGGGCCGAACGTTGGTCGCTACCGACACGTCGCAGCCGTCTCCTCGCCTGCTTGGGTCCAGCCAGAGCCAACCTCCTCCTGGCATGTTGGTCTAAAAAGATCTAATCATGGACATTTCACAGCCTTTACAGTCGAGAGCTCACAGAAATGCCAGCTCCAGGTTTTTCTGCTTGTAAATTAGGCTTCTGCTGGCCTTCTGCTTGGCTTGTTGAGCAGCTCACCTCCATCCTCTGCTGCCACGCTTCTCCGTGCTGGAAGGTTTTTATCATGCCCACTTACTTTCCCCCTCTTCTCCATGAAGCAGACCTGCAGCTTTCACTCCTTCCTGATGGCATTTTCTGGAGCTGGTTTTGTGGATCTTCACTGAAGAAGTCTCCCAGTAACCTCACTTTGAGATACTGTTCTTACCCGTCGCTGATGGCAGACACAGGAGCAAGAAGGGATGTCGTTTTAGATACAACTTTCTCTTCCCAAGCTGTCCCAGCCCAAGAGAGGAGTCCAGTGGGGGAGGCAGACCCTCATAGCTCAGCTCTCTGCTGACTACACAGAGGGAAACAAACATAGCTTTGTTTCTTCATTGCCATGCGAACCAAACCAGTCCTCCCCAAATCTCAAACACCCCAAAGATGCTCTAAATTCCTCTGAGGTGCTGCTCTGGAAGCTGGGAGTTCTCACAAGGACCAGCCACAGACCTTGTCTCTCTTGTGCCCTCTGACAGGGCTGAAAGTTTGAAGGCTGAAAGTCCTTCAACTGACCCAAGAGGGATCTGAGTCAGAGGTGAAGAATATCTCAGCCCCAGCATTCAGCAACGCCGTGAGAAGCTGGAAGGTTCCTCGTGCTAACACCGAGAGCTCAGAGCCTTCAGCCTGCCCAGCCCTGCTTTGCTGCACACAGCTTGGAGGGTGAAGCCCTCATGGCCTTGGAAGAAAGCACCCTTATGAGAAAGTTGCCCTGAAGTTAGAAAGAACCATGTGGGGAAAGCCCCATCAAACAAGTGGATTGTCAGATCACAAGTGGGTTCCACAAGGTGCTTTTAGTCAAGTGAGGGTTCTGATGTCCAGTGTTTCTGTTGACAGAGGATGATCAGAAGACTGCATCCACAGATTTGCTGGCTGTGTGCTGGAGCACTGTTTCCATCCCTGAATTCACTCATGCTTTTAACTAAGCTGGGATACTCAGCAAAGCTGCAGCAGAATCCAGGGCATGTTCCAAACCAAGCTGGCATTAGGCATTCCCAGAAGGAGCCCAGCATCTGAATCCTCGAGCCTTTGAGCTGACTTCCCCTTCATAAAATACCCTCTTGGTTGTGCTCAGCACGTGGAACTGTCTCCAGGTTCTTTGCACAGGTCCTTGTGCAAGAGCTCACACCCAGAGAACATTTTGCTTTTACTTCAGGAATATTCTTGTCTCGTGGCCTCCATGAGCTCCTGTCTTCAACTACAAATGCACATCCATCTAAGTGCAAGTGACTTCCCAGACCAGCTGCCTTCAACCACACCAAATCTCAGGCCTGATTCATAGAATTCTTTCAGCTGGAAGAGCCCCTGAAGCTGCTGCAGTCCCAGCCCTGCCCTCACCTCACCCTGCCCAGCACTGACCCACAGCACCTCAGCTCCAGGGCTTTGGGATCCCTCCAGGGCTGGGCACTGCCCCAGCTCCCTGGGCAGCCTGGCACAGGGCTCACACCCCTCTCAGGGAAACAGCTCTGCCTCAGCTCCAGCCTCAGCCTCCCCTGCAATGGCTGTGAAGGGGCTGAGGGCCAATGCTGAGGGATGTGCAGGGCTGCTGAGCAGCTGCACACAACCCAAACCCTGCCTCTGAGCTGCTGCCTGTGCAGGTGACACAGAGCAGGGACCAAACTGCCCCAGACCCTGCAGTTGCCCCTCAGATGGGAAACCCCATTGGAAGGGGAAGAGCACAAAGGTCTCCTCCTGGCAAAAGGCAACTGCAGCCCCTTTCCTCTTGTCTTGGCATTTGTTCCTTGGGAGCAGAGCCTGTCCCCCAGCTCCCTGCAGCCTCCTGGCAGGGAGTGTCAGAGAGGGCTCCTGTCTCCCCTCAGCCTCCTCTTCTCCAGGCTCAACACCCCCATTCCCTCAGCCCCTCCCCAGCCCCTTGTGCTCCAGCCCCTTCCCCAGCTCTGTGCCCGGCTCTGGCTGTGCTGCAGCCTTGGCTGTAGCAGCAGCCCTGGCTGTAGTCGTGCCCAGCCCCGAGATGGAGGCACACGAGCTCCCCATGTCCGTGCCACGGGGCTCTTGCAGGCACCGTACGGGTTCCAGGCTCCGGGATGGCTTTAACCTGCTCTTCTCTCTTTCCTCTTGGCTCTCTCGTAGGCCCCAACTCTTTCACGGAGGCGGTGGCCTACATCCAGGCTCAGTATGAGAGCAAGAACAAGTCCCCCAACAAGGAGATCTACACACACATCACCTGTGCCACCGACACCAACAACATCCAGTTCGTGTTCGACGCCGTCACGGACGTCATCATCGCCAACAACCTGCGCGGCTGCGGCCTGTACTGACCGCGGCCCGGCCCGGCCTCACACGCGCCTCCTCTCCCTTGCTTTGGGTTGGTCGGTTTTGTTTGTTTCCTCCTCAAGAAGATGATTGAGGAAGACATAGGTAACCCCCTCCCTGCGGTCCCAGGGCAGCTGGCAGCGAGGCCTGCGGTGCCCAGCCCCCTGTGGCGGCGTTTGGGTTGGAGGCGGCTCCTTCCCTCGCCGCTCGCTCGCGGGGCACAGGGAGCTCGCGCTCTCCCCACCAAGTGCATTTCAGCTGCCAAAAGACAAAAATCCTTCAGTTTCAAAGGAATCAAAGCCTTAAAGCACTGATCAGTGCAGTTTGGAACTGAACCTGGTGGCCTTTTGTTTCCTCCCCTTGAGCTTAAGGGGTGTTAGTTCTGCTTCTTTCCCTTGGCTGTTTAGGCACCGTTCCTTTGGGGAGCGCTCCTTGCAACGTCGTGATCTTGAGGGTACCTTAAGGCTCCAGTTCCTACCCCAAAACCAGAGGGGTCCATGTCAAATGCAGCCAGCACAGCTTGGATTTCTATATTCTCCTTTCTGTTGCCCCAGACAGCTCTTTGAACAACTCAAACAGCCAGGTCAGGTTCTGCTGGTGCCTCAGACACAGTAACAAACCCTGCTAAGGCTTCTCCAAAAGCATCCTTCCCAGTAACAGCTTCACCTCTGGCCGTTTCCAAACCAGTGCTGGAACTGGCCGAGTGGTTTCAGTAACCCCCGTTTCTTTGGGCCTCTGCTGGGCTGAGTGGGCTGGTGAGGGATGTCCTGGTGGGACCCTGCACCCGGGGTTGTGCTGGGGAGGACACCAGCAGCCTTTCCCACAGCAGCTCCCAACGTGGGTGACTCCAGCACGACCCACAGCCCTGCAGACGTGCAGCACCTCTCCTTAAACTCCCTGAAACGCTGGGCTGCACCAGAAATGGTTAGTCCTGGCTTGTGGTAGGCAGAGGCTCACCTTCAAGGAGCTGAAGGAGTGCTTTGGGAAGACTCCCCGTGTCAGGGTGGCAAGCCACATAGTTCCTTACCCCACCTTGAGCATCTAAATACCCTAGAGAAACCTGGCCTTGCTCTCTGAGCCTCCTGGCTGAGCAGGAGGAGGGAAGCCTGCCTGTGTCACCTCCAGACAGCTCCAGCTCTGGTGTCTGCAGTCAGGGTGTCTCTTTTCCAGTAGCTAAAGGGAAAGAAGTGGTTTATACTGGCTGTGTAGTGGTGAGGGAAGGCTCAGGGAGCTGATTTGAGCCAAGTGATGGAGGAGGAAGGAAAAGTGCAAGGAAGAGAGAGAAGGGAGGAAGGAAGAGGCAGGGGGGAAGATGCAGAAGAGGCAGAGCCCAGTACAGCAAAACGTGAGGGCACAGAGGGGAGGACAAAATGTGTGTGGGCTAGGGGACATGGCCATCAGTCTGTCATCAAGGCTGATGCCATCAGGGCAGAGGGAAGTGTGAGAGGTGGGCTGTGAGCCCTGGGACCACAGAGGGACCCTTGGAAGTCACCCCAAAAGCTTGTTTGGGGTCTGAGACAGCCACCTCTGAGGTCTCCCTTGGCCTGGCACCTGGGGACAGGTATATGCAGCCCTGATCCCTGCCCCTCTTCAAAGTCCATGAGCCTGGAAAAACCTGAGTCTTTCCAGGCCAGCCACAAGGCCAGCTGTGTTCTCCCAGGTCCCAGGTGGTCTCCAGTACCATGCCTGAGAGGGGTGATGTCTCTTTTCTCACCTTGCCTACTGTCGAGGAGAGATGGTGGGGGAGCAGCCCCAAGGCCAGGGAGCAGCAGTGTGTGGGAGGCAGGGAAGGGAGCAGGTATGGTGGAGAGGACTGGCAGGGGAGGTCAGTTTGGGAATGAATTTGCTAAAGGAAGATGATGTGGGCTGAGGCAGCAGGGAGGACACAATATGACCTGAGAGCCAGAGGAGAGTCCCCATCAGAGGCTGGGACAGTGCTCATGGGGCAGCCATGACACAAGCCCAGCCAGGGACGTGAGCAGCAGCACTGTGGAGGAGGACAAAGGGGCTGTCACCCATGGAACCAGCTCACAGCCTGGCATGGTGAGCAGCTGTGTCAGTACCCCCCCCACAGCATTAAATAAGTCTGTAGTTAGGATTGCCCAGTGAGGACCCACAGCTGCTCTGCACTGAGGCCAGACCTCTGCCTCTCCTGCTCTCCCCACCTTTCTCTTTGCCTTACAGCACCTCTGGTGGCATTGGCTCCTGCAGAGCAAAGCTCCTCTCTGCACATTTCACCCACACATCCTGGGTTTGCCACATCCCAGCCCCTCTCCCAGCTCCATCTAACACCCCACACTGCTGTACAGCCAGAAAGCAAAGGATCACTGAGGGCAAGGCCCTGTGTTGGGTTTAGCTGAGGGTTCTGAGAGTCAATGGGAAGGGTTTCCAAAGAAAGGATTCCTGATGGGAAGCACCTGCCCAGGTCTCTGGGAGGAACCAGCTGATGGTACTGGAATGGGGCAGGGAACTGGCTGGAGGGAGGCAGAGAGATGGGGCTGCTGCTGGAGCTCATCCCACTAGTAACAGCCACGTCCAGGCATGAGCTGGGTGTCACAGTGAGGGCTCAGGAGCTGAAGGTGAGGGACATTCAGAACCTCAGGTGTTTGGAACTGCTGGGCCCAGCATGCCATCAGTCAGGGAGGGCTTATGCTGAGCTCTGCCACAGGAGTTTCATCCTTTTCATTCATTTTTATCCTCCCCCTCTGCTCTGCCCTGCTGAGGCCTCAGCTGGAGTCCTGTGGCCAGTGCTGGGCTCCCCAGCTCCAGACAGACAGGGAACTGCTGCAGAGAGGCCAGGGCTGGGACAGCAAGATGCTGAGGGGCTGGAACATGTGTGTGAGGAGGAAAGGCTGCAGCCCTGGGGCTGTTGAGCCTGGGGAAGAGAAGCCTGAGCTCAGGGGCACCTCAGCAATGCTGAGAAATGCCTCAAGGGTGGGTGTCAGGAGGATGGGGATGGGCTTTGCTCTGTGGTGCCCAGGGACAGCACAAGGGGTGATGGACATGAGCCAGAACACAAACAGCTCCACTTAAACACCAGGAGCAAGTCCTTTGGTGCTGAGGTGAGGGAGCCCTGGCCCAGGCTGCCCAGGGAGGGTGTGGAGGCTCCTTCTCAGGAGGTTTCCAACCCCAGCTGGACACGTTGCTGTGCCCCCTGAGCCAGGGGAAGCTGCTGGAGCAGGGGCTGGGGCTGCAGCAGCTCTGCAGGGCCCTGCCAGCCCCGGCTCTCTGGGGTTCTGTGTGATTCTCTGATCAGCTGCACAGGAGCTCTGGGGATTTTCTGGGGTGGCATTTTATCTGAGCAAATAAGTAACAGAGGCTGTTCCCAGTGAAGGCAGCACCAAGCCAGGGCTTCATGAGGTCCCAGCACCACTCTCACAGGAATAATTAAGACCATTTAATAGTTAAGTCGTAAGAACTATTTAAAGTAACTCAACCCCCAGCTCTGGAGCCAAGTCTCTGGTGCTGCCAGTGTGTGTATGTGTGTGTGCCACACTCCAGGCTGCATTTGGGCACCCTCTCCCAGTCTGGGCCAAACCAAACCCCTCCTGCCCACCCCTGCACAGCTCCAGCTCCTTCCCCAGCAGGCTGCTGGCCACAGGGAAAGAGGTGGAAATGCTGACACACACACAGCCTTTTCTCTCATTCTCTTTGGCATGTTGTGGGTGTAAAGCTGGATTTGAGCTGCTGCTGCTGCCATTCCCTCCCTCACTCCAGCATCACTGACACTGGCAGCAGCGTTTGGGAGGTGAAATGCTCCCAGCATTCAATGGCTGGTTGGCTGCAGAACTCCTGCCAAAGCATCACTCCCTGCTCTCTGCATCCTCCCAGCCTTTTCTGACAGATGTGCCTTCTGCAGGCAAGCTTTTGCCCACTGATTTTTCTGAACACCAGCAATCCTCACAGTTGTTTCCTGGAAAGACCTTGAGCTGCTTGAGCCGCCTTCCAGGGGCCTCTCCTGAGCAGCCCCTTGTGCTTTGTGATCGCCACACTCCAAATCCAGCCCCTCAGAAGCCCCAGGCTGGGCTTCATTTGCAGCCACCCTGTAGCAGGGATGTCAGAAACCATCCCAGGGCGTGGAGGACAGATTCTGAAAGCACAGAATTGAAACAGCTACATAGACAGCCCTTCTGCCCTTCCAAGCTAATGTGGGGATTGGCAAAAAGGCCCTTTGTGGGGTGCAGGAGGTGGTTTAGTGCCTGGAGTCCTGGTTCAGCAGCACCAGCTGAGGGGCATTGTGTTGGAAGCATCATTAGCAACTCAGGATGGGCTTTAGGCAGCAGCAAAAAGAAAGAATCACAATCAGCAAGGAGAGGGCTGGGTGAGTGGAGCCGTGAGAGCAGAGCAAAGTAGAACTGGCTCTTTGGTTTGAACAACTTGAGTGAAATAGAGAAGCTTGTAGAAGGAAGGGCCTGAAATGAGCCTTGGGTGAGGCTGCAGGGTCAGGCTGAGCTCCTTGGGTTGTGTGGAGGAGCCAGCAATAAACACCCCCAGGTTAAATGCAGCCCCTTCCTTCAGAAGGCAAAGCTTTCACTGAGACAGAGCCTTTTCACAGAGGGCAGGAGTGCAGGGCCTCCTACCACCCCCTTCCCAGAAGTTCCTCCAACTCCATCTCCCTCAGGAGCCTTGTGTGAGAGTGTATCTCCCTGCCTGCAGGAGGGGATGAGGCTGTGCTGAGCTGCCTCCTCCAGAGGTGTGAGTTTGTCTTGCAGGACACCAGAAGTATTCATGAGAGGGTGACCCTGAGCTGTGTCTGCAGGGTTGAATCTTGCCATGGCACCAGCCCCGTGCTTGTCTGGGAAGGAACATCCTTTGTCCTGAGCCCAGGGCTGCAGTCTCCAGGAGGGCAGGATGGGACACACATGATGTCCCTGTGTTGAGTGTTTTGTGGCCAAAATAAAGCTGCTCCTGGAGCCCAGGAGAGGTGCTGAGTTCCTGGGAACAGTCAGTTGGATAAGCTTAGCCAGTGTGTGTCTTTGTCCTGGGCCAGCTTTGTCTCCAGGCTTGTGACCAAGAGCTCCACAACCATTTCCAAGGAGGCTGAAACACTTGTGAGCAATCTGACCCTGTAGCCTTTGAGGCTGGTAGAGATGGTGCTGCTGAGCATCACCCTGACCCAACTAACACAAAGAGAGCAGAGGTGGCCTGGGTAGCGCAGGAGAGCAGACATGGCCTTGCCCCCACCTCCCTGGAGGAAAGAGCAGCCAGAACCACTCCCAAAGCACCCTGAGACCTGGGTGTACGTTGCCATTCCTGAGCCACCACAACCACACCAGGTAATTGATGCTGGCAGAGACAGGGATGTGACCCAAGTAAGATGTTACACTGAGAATGTGGCTGTGGAAAGGGGCTTCTCCCTGGGCTGCTCATGTCTGAGCCAGCAGCCTGACAGGGCTTTATCTGTGGCTAGTGAACACCAGCGAGCACGGCCCTTCATCACTGGTGCATGGACAAGAGGAGGAGGACCAAAGCCTGGCAGGCAGGGGGAGGAGGAGCAGAGAGCAGAGATAGGGTAAAACCATCTCCCTGTCCCAGGGAAGGCAACTCAGTTCTGCACAGGCACTGGGGAGAGAGAGCTGGGGAGGAGGAGGGAGCTGCCCCAGCCCCTCTGCCATCCACACCTTGGAGTTTAATGTGGAGATCAAACCCCGAGTGTCCTGCAGCACAGGCTGTGGCTCTAAACCTCCTGCTGAGGAGATCAGAGTGGCAGCAATGTGATTCGGGACGGACTTGTTCCCTGAGAGGGGTGTCACCCTGTGCCCAGGGAGCTGGGGCAGTGCCCAGCCCTGCAGGGATCCCAGAGCCGTGGGGCTGAGGGGCTGAGGGCCAGGGCTCAGATGGCTCTTTGCCAGCCCTTGTGACTCGGCGCTGCCCAAGTCTCACCGGCTTTGCCACAGCAGAGCAAAGAGGGTTATTGAGAGACCAGCCATTGCCCTCTGAAACCCCCCAGGCCCTCACTTCACATCCTCAGCCCTGCTCTGCCCACAGCTCCTCTCCCCTCCTTCAGCTGCACAAGGGAGGAGCGGCCATGGCTGTGCCTGGGGCTGCTGCCACGTCTGTGCCTCAGGCTCGCCACAGGCTGCCATGTCGCTGGGGCTGCCACCGTGCCACTGGGGCTGCTGCCATGTCTCTGGGGCTGCCACTGTGTCACTGGGGCTGCCACTGTGTCACTGGGGCTGCTGCCATGTCTCTGGGGCTGCCACTGTGTCACTGGGGCTGCTGCCATGTCTCTGGGGCTGCCACTGTGTCACTGGGGCTGCTGCCATGTCACTGGGGCTGTCACTGTGTCACTGGGGCTGCTGCCATGTCGCTGGGGCTGCCACCATGCCACTGGGGCTGCTGCCATGTCACTGGGGCTGCCACTGTGTCACTGGGGCTGCCACCGTGTCACTGGGGCTGTCACTGTGTCACTGGGGCTGCTGCCATGTCGCTGGGGCTGCCACCATGCCACTGGGGCTGCCACTGTGTCACTGGGGCTGCCGCCATGTCACTGGGGCTGCCACCATGTCACTGGGGCTGCTGCCATGTCACTGGGGCTGCCACCATGTCACTGGGGCTGCCACCATGTCACTGGGGCTGTCACTGTGTCACTGGGGCTGCTGCCATGTCTCTGGGGCTGCTGCCATGTCTCTGGGGCTGCCACCGTGCCACTGGGGCTGCTGCCATGTCACTGGGGCTGCCACTGTGTCACTGGGGCTGCCACTGTGTCACTGGGGCTGCCACCGTGCCACTGGGGCTGCTGCCATGTCTCTGGGGCTGCCACTGTGCCACTGGGGCTGCCACCGTGCCACTGGGGCTGCTGCCATGCTGCTGGGGCTGCTGCCATGTCACTGGGGCTGCCACTGTGCCACTGGGGCTGCCACCGTGCCACTGGGGCTGCTGCCATGTCACTGGGGCTGCCGCCACGCCTGTGCCTCAGGCTCACCACAGGCCGCCATGTCAGTGGGGCTGCCACTGTGTCACTGGGGCTGCCACCACATTTGTGCCTCAGGCTCGCCTCAGGCCTCCACGTCACTGGGGCTGCCACCACATCACTGGGGCTGCCACCACATCACTGGGGCTGCAGCCACGCCTGTGCCTCAGGCTGACCACAGGCCTCCACGTCACTGGGGCTGCCACCATGCCACTGGGGCTGCCACCATGCCACTGGGGCTGCCGCCATGTCACTGGGGCTGCCACCATGTCACTGGGGCTGCTGCCATGCCAATGGGGCTGCTGCCATGTCACTGGGGCTGCCACCATGTCACTGGGGCTGCCGCCACACCTGTGCCTCAGGCTCGCCTCAGGCCGCCACGTCGCCGTGTTTCCCCCCCAGTCGGTCTCTCCTGCATGTCCCAACTGTATTAACTGTACTTTTGTACCCAGAGTGCCTGTCCCCTGGGTGAATAGAGCGTTAGCTGTTGTCATAATTTATTGGCTGTCAGTAATGTATTTATTAGTCACGAGCTGTTAATAAAGTGCCAGCTCTTTTCTAGCGTGAGAGGGTTTCATTGCGTCCCTCGGGCCTCTCGTTCCTCGGGGGTCACTCGGCCACAGCCTCCCCCTCCTGCAGCAGCGGGGTGGGAAAGGAGAGCACCAAGAGCTGTTCTGTTTGGTGGAAGTATTCACAGGGGAGCTGGTTCTCCTGTGTCCCGGAGCAGAACTCGCCGTGGGTTCTGCTTGTTCCGTGGCTCAGGGAGCCTCTGGTCTGTACCAGAGCAGCCACATCTGCCCGCATGCAGCCGCCTCCTCAGCAGCCGTCTCTGCTCCCCAGGGCTTCCCTTGGGCCCCAGCTCTAGCACAGGCACCAAACTCTGCGTCTCTTCTCCACTTCTTGTGAGCCCAGAGGCCAAAGAGCCGTCTGGTTTGGCTCAGGAGCCTGTGCTTTGCCCTCCCTGCGGCAGCACAGTCCCAGGAGCGCCTCTCTCCCCTTTGCAGCAGCACTGGGGCCGCTTGGGTCTTTCACATTTAAGCCAAACATCTTCCATTCCTTGGGGCATGAAACAGATGCAAAGACCTTGAAGCAAGCAAGAGAGATTTTTCCATCAACCTCAGCAAAGATCGACCTCTACTCCTGTTGGCTTCCCCAGCGGTGTCACTTCAGCTGGGCTCAGACACACAGCCCTGTGCATCCCACCCTGCAGATGGAACAGACTCCAAGGCCAGCACTGAGGCTGGTGGCCAAGAGGGAAAGGATTTGTCTTTATTTGTATTGGAGAGGCTTTAAATCTTCCTCCAGGACCCCTGCATGGATGCCCAGGGCACAGAAGGTGTCAGAGTCCTTTTCTTTGCGCTTGAGGTTTATTGTTGTCCCAGGCACATGCTTTGTTTCAGCTCCACCACCACCACCAGCACTCCTGGGTAATACACCCATGGCACAACAAAGGAAAAAGCCACCCAGGTGCTTCCCAGGAAGATCTCAGCCTGCTTGCAATGGCCACAAGTCAAGAGCAGCCACGTCTCTCGTTCTCACTGTGAAAAAAGGCCCCTGTTTTATTAAAGATGAGGATCAAAGGAGGTCCTGAAGCTTTGGAAGGCAACTGCTTAGCATCCCTGGCTCCTCTTTGTCAGGGAGCCCTGGGTGTAATCTCAAAGCCTTTCAAGATGAAATCAGACATCTGCTAAATTTTGCATGCAAAAAGCTGCAGCTGAAGTGTAGCTAATAAAATGACTCACTAATAAAACATTCATGGAAGGCTCCAAAATGTGTAATTGGGTCATCATTTCATTGGGAAACACGTGTGTTCTCACTAAATCTCCAAAGCCTCCTCCTTGCTGCACCTCCAAAAGGGGCTGGGGGGGGTGTTTGCTGCAGGAGGGCAGCTGCTGAGCACCCTTTCTGCCCTGGAGCACATCTCTGCAGCTCTCAGGAGCCTTTTCCAAGGAGCTGAGTGTCCTCACACAAGGACTTAAGAGGGCTCAGCCCCAAGAAGGGTTTGCAGAGAGAGGCAAGGCGTGGGGGGGCAGCAGCTTGAGGCTTCCCTAAGCTCTGGGTTTGCAGCAGGAGCTTTGGGAGTTGGAGCAGTGACCATGGAGGGGGCATGTGCACTGAGAAAGCCATCCAAAATGCTCCCAGAGTCGTCAGTGGAGCAGCCCAAAGCAGCTTTCTGTGTGTTCAAGGTGCAAGTTGATGATGGAGAATGCTTTTGAGAGTCTGGGTGTGTCCTGTCCAGCAGCACTTTCCACTAACAGCAAGTGCTAGTGGGACACAGACACCCCACAGTGAGATCAACCTCCCCACCTCCTCCTCCTCCTCCTCCTCCTGTCCTTCTGTCCACTCCCTGCTCCTTCCTGGTAACACCTTCCATAGCATGGGGGAAAGATGGCCTTACCTGGCTTTGTCCACATGTGAAAGGACAAGCAGCTTTTTGAATGACAGCTTGTGAGAGATTGGCCTTTATTTCTGCTCCTACTAAAACTCTTCCAATGCTTCAGGTGTCCCCAGAGCAGCCACAAGCCCAGCTGGCAGAGGCACCTGACCCAGGCACCACCGTGGCCTTTCCAAAGATGGGCTGAAGGTTTTTGCAGGGGCAGAAGGGCCCAGATGGGCCAGGACCTGCCCCAGTCTCTGGGCAACCCCTCAGCACCATTCTCACCAGGAAGGTCCAGGGGTCCTGGAATTTCTTCCAGGAGGGTCCATGGGACCACCCCAAGATGGCCAAAACACCCTGTGTCCCTGTCCCCATGCACAATGTGTCCCAGCTGCTGGGACGGTGTGCTCCATCCCTCCATCCATCCATCCATCCCTCCATTCATCCTTCCATCCCTCCCTCCCTCCATCCATCCATCCCTCCATCCATCCATTCCTTCATCCCTCCATCCATCCTTCCATCCCTCCATCCATCCCTCCATTCCTCCCTCCATCCATCCATTCCTTCATCCCTCCATCTCTCCCTCCATCCATCCCTCCCTCCCTCCATCCCTCCATCCATCCATCTCTCCATTCATCCATCCATCTCTCCATCCATCCTTCCATCCCTCCATCCATCCCTCCATTCCTCCCTCCATCCATCCCTCCATCCATCCTTCCATCCCTCCATCCATCCTTCCATCCATCCCTCCATCACTCCATCCATCCCTCATCCCTCCATCCATCCATTCCTCCATCCATCCATCACTCCATCCATTCCTCCATCCATCCTTCCATCCTTCCATCCATTCCTCCATCCATCCATCACTCCATCCATTCCTCCATCCATCCTTCCATCCTTCCATCCATTCCTCCATCCATCCATCCTTCCATCCATTCCTCCATCCATCCATCCATCCATCCCTCCATCCATCCATCCATCCATCCATCCCTCCATCCATCCATCCCTCCATCCATCCATTCATCCCTCCATCCATCCATCCATCCATCCCTCCATCCATCCATTCCTCCATCCATCCATCCATCCATCCATCCATTCATCCCTCCATCCATCCATCCCTCCATCCCTCCCTCCATCCCTCCTTTCTGGAGGCCCTGCAGGAGGTGCCTCAGGGCTGCCAGCCCCTGGAGGGACAGGGCACCCCTTCCATGCCCCTCAGCTTAGCCAGGTGACAAACACACAGCTTTCTGTGCTCACCCTTGAGGTCAGAGCTGGCACCTCCCCACCTCCCTTCCTCCCAGCCCAAGGGGCGACCTTCAGCACCTCTGCAGCCACCTGAGGTTCAGCAGTGCCTGGGCTGGGAGATGTTTTGCTGTCTCAGGTTGCAGCTCAGTTGCTGTGCTCTAACTCTTGTCTCTCTCTGCCTCTCTCCGCGTGCTGCCCGCTGCAGAACCGCATGCACGAGTCTCTCATGCTCTTCGACTCCATCTGCAACAACAAATTCTTCATCGATACCTCCATCATTCTCTTCCTCAACAAGAAAGACCTGTTTGCTGAGAAGATCAAGAAGTCCCCTCTGACCATCTGCTTCCCTGAATACACAGGTAACACGGCGGGGCTGAGCTCAGCCTGATGCCCACCCCAATGCCAGGGCTGGGGGCTGTGGCACTCCCCAGGGTGGGCACAGGGATGGGGGAGCTTGTGTGTGAATGCAGGAGAAAGAACTAATCCCACAGAAGTGGTGTAGGAATAGACACCCCTTGTGACTTCACTGAGGGACAGAGAAAACACCAGGGCAGCTGCAGGGGCTCCAGCATCCCCTGTGTGAACATCTCTGAGCTGGTTCAGCCGCAGCAAACCCACCCTGGACACCAGACCCTGGGGACAAGGGGGTCCCTCAGCCAGGCAGCACCAGCCCCCTTCGCTGGCATCTCCCCTGCTGGGGTTTGGGCCTCTCCATCTCTAAAGCAGCAGCACTGTTTAGCAGCCAGATGGTGTCCTGGAGGCACCAAGAGTGGGGAAGCAGGGCCAGGGAGGTTGTGCTGCCCCTCTGCTCTGCCCTGCTGAGGTCTCATCTGGAGTCCTGTGGCCAGTTCTGGGCTCCCCAGCTCCAGAGAGACAGGGAACTGCTGGAGAGAGGCCAGGGCAGGGACAGCAAGATGCTGAGGGGCTGGAACATGTGTGTGAGGAGGAAAGGCTGCAGCCCTGGGGCTGTTGAGCCTGGGGAAGAGAAGCCTGAGCTCAGGGGCACCTCAGCAATGCTGAGAAATGCCTCAAGGGTGGGTGTCAGGAGGATGGGGATGGGCTTTGCTCTGTGGTGCCCAGGGACAGCACAAGGGGTAACAGACATGAGCACAAACAGTTCCCCTGGCCCAGGAGGAGCAAGTCCTTTGGTGCTGAGGTGAGGGAGCCCTGGCCCAGGCTGCCCAGGGAGGGTGTGGAGGCTCCTTCTCAGGAGGTTTCCAACCCCAGCTGGACACGTTGCTGTGCCCCCTGAGCCAGGGGAAGCTGCTGGAGCAGGGGCTGGGGCTGCAGCAGCTCTGCAGGACCCTGCCAGCCCCCAGCATGCTGGGCTTCTCTAAAACTATCCCATCTGCAGTTGTATGCCACATCCCAGCTACCTCCGGGGAGGCAGAGAGCTGGGTGGCACTGGCCCCCCTCCCTTCCTTCAGCTCCTCACCCCATCAGGAAGGAGGGGAAACAGTAGCTGGAAAAGGAAAATAAATCTCCAGATAACAGCAGCTGTCTCAAAGGCGATTTCAGGGCGTAATTCGGGCTTTGTGGCTTCCCACCAGGGCCCAGCACAGCCACTCTCCCTGCCCTAAGCAGCTTAATGCAATAATGCACAATTTTCAGCTCCAACATCTGGCCTCTCTCCAGCCTGCTTTACCCAAGCAAACCTCTCTGGTCAGGGGAGCCACGGGCTACCACAGCACATCCCAACCAGCTCCTGCCCCACCAAAGCCCCTCACCCATCCCAGAGCCTGGGGCAAGACACCCTCAGCCCAGGAATCACCCCCAAGGCACAAGGGGCTGGAGGGCTGTGCTCAGTGCTGGGCCCCTCACTCACTGCCACAGGGACACTGAGGGGCTGCAGCTCCAGGGCTGTGTCAGTGCTGGGCCCCTCACTCACTGCCACAGGGACACTGAGGGGCTGCAGCGTGGCCAGAGCCGGGCACAGAGCTGGGGAAGGGGCTGGAGCACAAGGGGCTGGGGAGGGGCTGAGGGAATGGGGGTGTTGAGCCTGGAGAAGAGGAGGCTGAGGGCAGCCAGGAGCCCTCTCTGACACTCCCTGCCAGGAGGCTGCAGGGAGCTGGGGGTCAGGCTCTGCTCCCAAGGAGCAAATGCCAAGACAAGAGGAAAGGGGCTCAAGTTGCCTTTTGCCAGGAGGAGATCTTTGTGCTCTTCCCCTTCCAATGGGGTTTCCCATCTGAGGGGCAACTGCAGGGTCTGGGGCAGTTTGGTCCCTGCTCTGTGTCAGCTGCACAGGCAGCAGCTCAGAGGCAGGGTTTGGGTTGTGTGCAGCTGCTCAGCAGCCCTGCACATCCCTCAGCATTGTCCCTCAGCCCTTTCACAGCCATTGCAGGGGAGGCTGAGCTTGGAGCTGAGGCACAACTGTTTCCCTGAGAGGGGTGTGAGCCCCTGTGCCAGGCTGCCCAGGGAGCTGGGGCAGTGCCCAGCCCTGGAGGGATCCCAAAGCCCTGGAGCTGAGGTGCTGAGGGCTGTGGGTCAGTGCTGGGCTGGGCAGGGTGAGGCCAGGGCTGGGACTGCAGCAGCTTCAGGGGCTTTTCCAGCCAGAACAATTGTGTGATTCAGTGCTAAGGGGCACAGTCAAGGGCCATGGGTGATGCTGGAGGAGCCACCATCCCTCCCCCTGCTTGCCTGGCCCATGGGCCACCAGGCCCCCCAACCACCCCAACCACACTGCCCTGGGATGGGGCTGAAGGCTGCACCCCTGGGACTCCCCAGTGATGCCAGGGCAGCTCCTCCCAGGGAGAGAAAAAGGGGAGTGGAGTGGGGATGGCAAATCATCAGCACCTGGGCAGGAATGAGCCTCCAACAGAGCTCAAGTGCTTTGCAATCTAGGGGAGAACAAAGCACTCTGAGCAGCGAGGGGGCCCTGACACCCCTCACTCTGTGTGTGTGTGTGTGTGTCTGTGTGTGTGTGTGTGTGTCCCCACCTCTGCCCACAGGTCCCAACACCTACGAGGATGCAGCTGCCTACATCCAAGCACAGTTTGAGAGCAAAAACCGCTCCCCCAACAAGGAGATCTACTGCCACATGACCTGTGCCACGGACACGAACAACATCCAGGTGGTATTTGACGCCGTCACCGACATCATCATCGCCAACAACCTGCGGGGCTGTGGCTTGTACTGACACCCCCAACACACACACACACACACACTGACCCCCAGACACACACACACCCCACACACACCCCCCAAAGCAACTTGGTTCCAGCGCCAGGAGAGAAAAGAAACAACAGAAATGAGAGGAAAAAACAAAGAAGGAAGAAACACCAATAAACTCCTTCCCCAACACACACACACCCCAACACACACACACCCCAACACACACACACCCCAACACACACACACCCCAACACACACACACACCCCAACACACACACACCCCAACACACACACACACCCCAACACACACACACCCCCCAACACACACCCCAACACACACACACCCCCCAACACACACACACCCCAACACACACACACAGAGAGGGGAAAAAGTACAGCAAAGTGAAGCAAAGCATGGGGAAAAGCAGATTGAATGAGAGGACAAAGTCCCAACCCCAAAGGCCATCGTGCTGGGGATTGTGCACGTTGGTAAATACAAAGGCATCAGGAGAAATTATATATATACGTATATAGAGACATAGCAAAGTAACAGCCACCCCCACACAGCTCAGCCTGGCCAGGGGCAGCCCCTCTGCAGGCACCAGGCTCCCCTCACACACACACACACACACTCCCATCATGGCCTGAGGGGTGCTGGGGGGGTTCAGGGCATCCCAAGGGGACATCCCCGCTGCTCCTGTGCCCTGGGGCTGCTCCTCCCAGCGCTGGTTCGGCCGTGGGGGGTTGATTTTTAACGATGATGGTTAGTTATGGTGGGTTGGCTCCTTCCCTTTGTGCTGGTGATGATGGTGGTTCCTGTTGGCAGCCTGGGGAAGGCCGAGCTGCCTCCCTTCACAACCCACCTCCCTCCCCTCCCCACCAGCAGGTGAGCTGCTGCCTCAAGGAGCTAAAAACACCTCTTTATTTAAGAGCAAAATGGAGCAATTCAGCCCAGGCTACAAAGGGAACCAACAGCAGCAACAGCCAGCCCCGTCCCCACAGCCCAGCCCGCCGGCAGCGCCTCCCGCCTCCCCCTCGCAGCCTCTGGGGTCCTCTGGGGTAGATATTTTTAATCCTCCCCCCTCCTCCAGCTTCAGCCCCTCACTCCCTGGAGCCAGTGGGGTTCCCCTCACCCCCATCTTCACCCCCTCCCGCTTCAGCCATTCCCTGGCCTGCAGCTTTGGCCCCGGAGGCACAGCTCGGCCTGGCTGCCCTGGGCCTTGCCACCCCACAGACACACCTCCTGTTTCCTTCTGTTTCGTTCATTCTCTCATTTCTTTAGGTCTGGCTCTTTTCTTTGCTTGGTCTCTGTTGGGTTTTTATTCCCCTCCCCAGTGAAGGCTTGTCTGTGCTGCTTTCTTCCCCCTCAGCCCCGCTCGGTGGCCGCCGGGGTGGGACTTTCCCCTCATGGGGGGATGTTTGTGCTGAAAAAAGGCAGGAAAAAAAGCAAAAAAAAAGCAAAAAAACCCCTTAAAAACAACAAAAAAAAAAAACCAAGAAGGAAAAGCAATTCAAGAGGTTTCAAAAGCAGCCTCCCAGAGCACTGGAGAAGCAAACAGAAAGGAATGTAGGTGTTGCCATCGCAGCCATGACCCAGCCGCCATCGTCCTGCTCCCGACCCCTCAGCCCGGCCTCGGCACCCAGTTCCCTCCTGCTGGAGAAGAGCACTCACTCCTGTTGCAGAGAAACAACCAATAAACACAGAGGAAGCTAACAGAGAATCATAAAAAACACAAAGAGAAAAGGAGAAGAATATTATATATATATATATATAAAGCGCCAGGTCTTTCTAAGCCTTTCTATTACCAATCAGTGAGGTTTCTGTGATATATTACACACTGCCAATCTCTTTCTCTGACTAATGGAAAACAAAAGTTCATGTGTAGCTCAATAAAGAGAATGTTTGTCTGTACCCTGGGCTCTCCCCTCGGCCTGCTGCTTTGCTGAGGGAGGAAAGGATGGGAAACAACCCAGCTTTGGGGGAGGGTTGCTGCTGGGAGGACAGGCAGGGATCACACAGCATCACAGAGTCTCAGGGCTGGAAGGGATCTCCAAAGCTCATCCAGTGCAACCCCCTGCCAGGGCAGCACCACCTAGAGCAGGGCACACAGGGACTCATCCAGCTGGGTTGGAATGTCTCCAGAGAAGGAGCCTCCACAGCCCATCTGGGCAGCCCCTGCCAGTGCTCCCTCACCTCAACAGGGAACAAATTCTTCCTTGTGTTGCTTTGGAACCTCTTCTGTTGCAGCTTGTTGCCCCTTGTGCTGTCATTGGCCATCACTGAGCACAGCCTGGCTCCAGCCTCCTCACACCCACCCTTGATGTGACCATTGACAGTCACCCCTCAGTCTCTTCTCCAAGCTCCAGAGCCCTGGCTGCCTCAGCCTTCCATCAGCAGGCAGGAGGGGCTGAGCTGAGAACGGGCTGTGAATCTCAGGAAGGTGCTGTGTGGAAGCCCTTCCAGATGGCTCTGGTTGCTGCAGAGCATCACAGAGAGCCAAAATCCTCTCTCCCCCCCAAAAAACCCTCCCCAGGCAAGAAAGCATTGTAACCTCCTTGGGAATGCAAAGATGGTCACCAGAGTGAGGCCTTGGTTTGCTGGCAACACCAGGAACCCCACAACAGGCCCAAAAACAGAGAGGAAGGTTCGCCAAGAAAGTTCTGATTTCCTCCTTGATGCAGGAGAAATTTGGGGGTTTATTAGAGATGGGGGGAAGGTCATAATTTGAGGGTTTCTTGTAGTTTCAGCTTTTCACAATTTGGGGGTTTGTTTCTCACCTTCTCCACCATCCCAGGTCCTTGGGGAAGGTTTGTCAGGCAGCCTGGCCTCCCATGCTGGGCCACCCCTCCAGCTTCACAGCCAGGCAGGATGGTTCCACACAAGCTGCTCCATCATCACCCAGCAGCTCCTGCCCAAGGGGGTTCCTGCAGCCAGGCAGGATGGTTCCACACAAGCTGCTCCATCATCACCCAGCAGCTCCTGCCCAAAGGGGTTCCTGCAGCCAGGCAGGATGGTTCCCCATCAGCCAGCAGCTCCTGCCCAAAGGGGTTCCTGCAGCCAGGCAGGATGGTTCCCCATCACCCAGCAGCTCTTGCCCAAGGGGGTTCCTGCAGACAGGCAGGATGGTTCCACACAAGCTGCTCCATCACCACCTAGCAGCTCCTGCCCAAAGGGGTTCCTATAGCCAGGCAGGATGGTTCCCCATCACCCAGCAGCTCCTGCCCAAGGGGCTTCCTGCAGCCAGGCAGGATGGTTCCACACAAGCTGCTCCATCATCACCCAGCAGCTCCTGCCCAAAGGGGTTCCTGCAGTCAGGATGGTTCCACACAAGCTGCTCCATCATCACCCAGCAGCTCCTGCCCAAAGGGGTTCCTGCAGACAGCCAGGATGGTTCCCCATCACCCAGCAGCTCTTGCCCAAGGGGGTTCCTGCAGACAGGCAGGATGGTTCCACACAAGCTGCTCCATCACCAGCCAGCAGCTCCTGCCCAAAGGGGTTCCTGCAGCCAGGCAGGATGGGTCCCCATCACCCAGCAGCTCTTGCCCAAGGGGGTTCCTGCAGACAGGCAGGATGGTTCCACACAAGCTGCTCCATCACCACCTAGCAGCTCCTGCCCAAAGGGGTTCCTGTAGCCAGGCAGGATGGTTCCCCATCAGCCAGCAGCTCCTGCCCAAAGGGGTTCCTGCAGCCAGGCAGGATGGTCCCACACAAGCTGCTCCATCATCACCCAGCAGCTCCTGCCCAAAGGGGTTCCTGCAGTCAGGATGGTTCCACACAAGCTGCTCCATCATCAGCCAGCAGCTCCTGCCCAAAGGGGTTCCTGCAGACAGCCAGGATGGCTCCCCATCACCCAGCAGCTCTTGCCCAAGGGGCTTCCTGCAGCCAGGCAGGATGGTTCCACACAAGCTGCTCCATCATCACCCAGCAGCCCCTGCCCAAAGGGGTTCCTGCAGCCAGGCAGGATGGTTCCCCATCACCCAGCAGCCCCTGCCCAAGGGGGTTCCTGCAGACAGGCAGGATGGTTCCACACAAGCTGCTCCATCATCACCCAGCAGCTCCTGCCCAAAGGGGTTCCTGCAGCCAGGCAGGATGGTTCCCCATCACCCAGCAGCTCCTGCCCAAGGGGCTTCCTGCAGCCAGGCAGGATGGTTCCACCAAGCTGCTCCATCATCACTCAGCAGCTCCTGCCCAAAGGGGTTCCTGCAGCCAGGCAGGATGGTTCCCCATCACCCAGCAGCTCTTGCCCAAGGGGGTTCCTGCAGACAGGCAGGATGGTTCCACACAAGCTGCTCCATCACCACCTAGCAGCTCCTGCCCAAAGGGGTTCCTGTAGCCAGGCAGGATGGTTCCCCATCACCCAGCAGCTCCTGCCCAAGGGGCTTCCTGCAGCCAGGCAGGATGGTTCCACACAAGCTGCTCCATCATCACCCAGCAGCTCCTGCCCAAAGGGGTTCCTGCAGTCAGGATGGTTCCACACAAGCTGCTCCATCATCACCCAGCAGCTCCTGCCCAAAGGGGTTCCTGCAGACAGCCAGGATGGTTCCCCATCACCCAGCAGCTCTTGCCCAAGGGGGTTCCTGCAGACAGGCAGGATGGTTCCACACAAGCTGCTCCATCATCAGCCAGCAGCTCCTGCCCAAAGGGGTTCCTGCAGACAGGCAGGATGGTTCCCCATCAGCCAGCAGCTCCTGCCCAAAGGGGTTCCTGCAGCCAGGCAGGATGGTCCCACACAAGCTGCTCCATCATCACCCAGCAGCTCCTGCCCAAAGGGGTTCCTGCAGCCAGGCAGGATGGGTCCCCATCACCCAGCAGCTCTTGCCCAAGGGGGTTCCTGCAGACAGGCAGGATGGTTCCACACAAGCTGCTCCATCACCACCTAGCAGCTCCTGCCCAAAGGGGTTCCTGTAGCCAGGCAGGATGGTTCCCCATCACCCAGCAGCTCCTGCCCAAGGGGGTTCCTGCAGCCAGGCAGGATGGTTCCACACAAGCTGCTCCATCATCACCCAGCAGCTCCTGCCCAAAGGGGTTCCTGCAGCCAGGCAGGATGGTTCCACACAAGCTGCTCCATCATCAGCCAGCAGCTCCTGCCCAAAGGGGTTCCTGTAGCCAGGCAGGATGGTTCCCCATCACCCAGCAGCTCCTGCCCAAGGGGGTTCCTGCAGACAGGCAGGATGGTTCCACACAAGCTGCTCCATCACCACCTAGCAGCTCCTGCCCAAAGGGGTTCCTGCAGCCAGGCAGGATGGGTCCCCATCACCCAGCAGCTCTTGCCCAAGGGGGTTCCTGCAGACAGGCAGGATGGTTCCACACAAGCTGCTCCATCATCACCCAGCAGCTCCTGCCCAAAGGGGTTCCTGCAGTCAGGATGGTTCCACACAAGCTGCTCCATCACCACCTAGCAGCTCCTGCCCAAAGGGGTTCCTGTAGCCAGGCAGGATGGTTCCCCATCACCCAGCAGCTCCTGCCCAAAGGGGTTCCTGCAGCCAGGCAGGATGGTTCCACACAAGCTGCTCCATCATCACCCAGCAGCTCCTGCCCAAAGGGGTTCCTGCAGTCAGGATGGTTCCACACAAGCTGCTCCATCATCAGCCAGCAGCTCCTGCCCAAAGGGGTTCCTGCAGACAGCCAGGATGGTTCCCCATCACCCAGCAGCTCTTGCCCAAGGGGCTTCCTGCAGCCAGGCAGGATGGTTCCACACAAGCTGCTCCATCATCACCCAGCAGCCCCTGCCCAAAGGGGTTCCTGCAGCCAGGCAGGATGGTTCCCCATCACCCAGCAGCCCCTGCCCAAGGGGGTTCCTGCAGACAGGCAGGATGGTTCCACACAAGCTGCTCCATCATCACACAGCAGCTCCTGCCCAAGGGGGTTCCTGCAGACAGGCAGGATGGTTCCACACAAGCTGCTCCATCATCACACAGCAGCTCCTGCCCAAGGGGGTTCCTGCAGCCAGGCAGGATGGTTCCACACAAGCTGCTCCATCATCACCCAGCAGCCCCTGCCCAAAGGGGTTCCTGCAGCCAGGCAGGATGGTTCCCCATCACCCAGCAGCCCCTGCCCAAGGGGGTTCCTGCAGACAGGCAGGATGGTTCCACACAAGCTGCTCCATCATCACCCAGCAGCTCCTGCCCAAAGGGGTTCCTGCAGCCAGGCAGGATGGTTCCCCATCACCCAGCAGCTCCTGCCCAAGGGGCTTCCTGCAGCCAGGCAGGATGGTTCCACCAAGCTGCTCCATCATCACTCAGCAGCTCCTGCCCAAAGGGGTTCCTGCAGCCAGGCAGGATGGTTCCCCATCACCCAGCAGCTCTTGCCCAAGGGGGTTCCTGCAGACAGGCAGGATGGTTCCACACAAGCTGCTCCATCACCACCTAGCAGCTCCTGCCCAAAGGGGTTCCTGTAGCCAGGCAGGATGGTTCCCCATCACCCAGCAGCTCCTGCCCAAGGGGCTTCCTGCAGCCAGGCAGGATGGTTCCACACAAGCTGCTCCATCATCACCCAGCAGCTCCTGCCCAAAGGGGTTCCTGCAGTCAGGATGGTTCCACACAAGCTGCTCCATCATCACCCAGCAGCTCCTGCCCAAAGGGGTTCCTGCAGACAGCCAGGATGGTTCCCCATCACCCAGCAGCTCTTGCCCAAGGGGGTTCCTGCAGACAGGCAGGATGGTCCCACACAAGCTGCTCCATCATCACCCAGCAGCTCCTGCCCAAAGGGGTTCCTGCAGCCAGGCAGGATGGGTCCCCATCACCCAGCAGCTCTTGCCCAAGGGGGTTCCTGCAGACAGGCAGGATGGTTCCACACAAGCTGCTCCATCATCACACAGCAGCTCCTGCCCAAGGGGGTTCCTGCAGCCAGGCAGGATGGTTCCACCAAGCTGCTCCATCATCACTCAGCAGCTCCTGCCCAAAGGGGTTCCTGCAGCCAGGCAGGATGGTTCCCCATCACCCAGCAGCTCTTGCCCAAGGGGGTTCCTGCAGACAGGCAGGATGGTTCCACACAAGCTGCTCCATCACCACCTAGCAGCTCCTGCCCAAAGGGGTTCCTGTAGCCAGGCAGGATGGTTCCCCATCACCCAGCAGCTCCTGCCCAAGGGGGTTCCTGCAGCCAGGCAGGATGGTTCCACACAAGCTGCTCCATCATCACCCAGCAGCTCCTGCCCAAAGGGGTTCCTGCAGCCAGGCAGGATGGTTCCACACAAGCTGCTCCATCATCAGCCAGCAGCTCCTGCCCAAAGGGGTTCCTGTAGCCAGGCAGGATGGTTCCCCATCACCCAGCAGCTCCTGCCCAAGGGGGTTCCTGCAGACAGGCAGGATGGTTCCACACAAGCTGCTCCATCACCACCTAGCAGCTCCTGCCCAAAGGGGTTCCTGCAGCCAGGCAGGATGGGTCCCCATCACCCAGCAGCTCTTGCCCAAGGGGGTTCCTGCAGACAGGCAGGATGGTTCCACACAAGCTGCTCCATCATCACCCAGCAGCTCCTGCCCAAAGGGGTTCCTGCAGTCAGGATGGTTCCACACAAGCTGCTCCATCACCACCTAGCAGCTCCTGCCCAAAGGGGTTCCTGTAGCCAGGCAGGATGGTTCCCCATCACCCAGCAGCTCCTGCCCAAAGGGGTTCCTGCAGCCAGGCAGGATGGTTCCACACAAGCTGCTCCATCATCACCCAGCAGCTCCTGCCCAAAGGGGTTCCTGCAGTCAGGATGGTTCCACACAAGCTGCTCCATCATCAGCCAGCAGCTCCTGCCCAAAGGGGTTCCTGCAGACAGCCAGGATGGTTCCCCATCACCCAGCAGCTCTTGCCCAAGGGGCTTCCTGCAGCCAGGCAGGATGGTTCCACACAAGCTGCTGCATCATCACCCAGCAGCCCCTGCCCAAAGGGGTTCCTGCAGCCAGGCAGGATGGTTCCCCATCACCCAGCAGCCCCTGCCCAAGGGGGTTCCTGCAGACAGGCAGGATGGTTCCACACAAGCTGCTCCATCATCACACAGCAGCTCCTGCCCAAGGGGGTTCCTGCAGACAGGCAGGATGGTTCCACACAAGCTGCTCCATCATCACACAGCAGCTCCTGCCCAAGGGGGTTCCTGCAGCCAGGCAGGATGGTTCCACACAAGCTGCTCCATCATCACCCAGCAGCCCCTGCCCAAGGGTGTTCCCTCACGGTTCCTGCTGTTGACAGAACTCCAGAAGCAGCTCCTGTTGGCACTGGGGAAGTCAGGGGTGCTTGTCCTGGGGTGACCTTCTTTTTCAGCCCAGAGGCTGGTCCATGTGCTCCTCACATCCCCTCCCACTGCAGGGGGTCACTGTGCAGTGAGGCTGTGGGCAAGGACATCAGCCAGGGGCTGGCCAGGGCCTGCTCCCGAGGAAGCGAGGGGAAGAGCTGCCAGGAATCCAACAAGAGGAGGCAAGGCCAGAGGGAAGAGCCCAGGAGCCTCTGGAACATCCCCACCCCTCCTTGGGTCGGTTGCAGGAGCCTCCCTCCACCCACACTCCCAAGCAGCCCCTTTGCCCATCACTGCTGCAGCCTGAGCAGCTGCAGGGCCTTGTGCAAGAGGAGCTGATGCAGGACAGGCTCCTGGATCTTCTCCTTCCCAGCACTGGTGCTGGGTGAAGGGCTGGATTCCAGAGCAGGGCCCCTCAGCACGCACAGAGGGCTGGTGGCCAGGAAAAGCCGATGCCAGTACCTTTCCCAGCACTGTTCTGGGGGCTGGTGGAATTTGGGGTGACCAAGACGCTCCAAAGCTCACAGAGCACCAGAGGTAGGAGGAGGTGGAGGATCTGCCCAACAGATCCCCAGGGAAGCAGAGGCTCTGTGCTGGAGGAGGGCGAGGGAACCCTCTCCAAAGGGGTTCCTGTAGCCAGGCAGGATGGTTCCCCATCACCCAGCAGCTCCTGCCCAAGGGGCTTCCTGCAGCCAGGCAGGATGGTTCCACACAAGCTGCTCCATCATCACCCAGCAGCTCCTGCCCAAAGGGGGTTCCTGCAGCCAGGCAGGATGGTTCCACACAAGCTGCTCCATCATCAGAGGGAACCAGGGCACAGCTCTCCCTCCCTGGTGCTGGTGCCAAGCCCCAAGCCGGGTCAGGCTCAGCACCAGTCAGCGTGGTGTGATCTCAGCCAGCAACCAGGACACCCAGCCCAAACCTGTCCTGGCTGCAGCTCCCCCTCTGCTGAGCTGAAGCTGGGGTCACTTTGCAGACAGATGCATGAAATGTCCCAGAAACAGAGCGAGGAAGAGCAGCCTGGGGAAGGGTGAAGCACTTCTGGGCTGCTGCTCCTGCCAGAGCCACCTGGGCTCCGCTGCCCCAAACCCCACGCTCGTCACACCCACAGCAGAGCTCATCCCTTCCACACAGCTCAAAGCCCTGTTTGATGCTCACAGTCCCTCCAGGCAGCTTTCCTCCTGTTGCTGTGCTCCCAGCCTGAGGCCCAGCAGCAGCCACTGCTCTGCAGCCAGGGCACGGCTGACACGAAGCTGTGTGGGGGCAGACCTGGGTGAGGGCAGCAAGGCTCTTCAGAGGCCCCTGGCCAGGCTGGAGCCACGGGCTGAGGGCAGTGGGAGGAGGTGTGACAATGCTCTGGAGCACAAGGGGCTGGGGAGGGGCTGAGGGAATGGGGGTGCTGAGCCTGGAGGAGGCTGAGGGCAGCCAGGAGCCCTCTTGGACACTCCCTGCCAGGAGGCTGCAGGGAGCTGGGGTCAGGCTCTGCTCCCAGGTACCTGGACAAGAGGAAACTTGAGGACTCCATGAGCTTTCCAACCCACCACAGAGACACCCAAACCACCTCCAACACTGACCAAGACTTTATTTTTGTGGGTTTTTCTCTTGTTTTTTAACAAGAACCAACCAGCTGTGCTCTGAGCTAAACCAAAGGCTGCAAAAGAGCCGTGTCCTAGCAGCACTGCAAGGCAAGGCTTCCCAAAGAGCTGGGCTCAAATCAACTACAGCCACCCACACAGCAGCTCCTCTGGGTTAAAGTCACCTTCCAACGGCCTAAAAACCAACAGTACAATAAAAAAGTCACCAACAGCTCTGGATGCAACTTGTTGGGCTGCAGCTCGCAGGGCAGAGCCGAGGCTGGGGCTGTGCTCAGCCCTGACTCCTCCAGCCCTTCTCAGTCACCTCATGGTGCAGGGGTGGGGTTAGAAATGAAACAACAAAGCAAGCTCTGGGGGCTGGCCCCGTGTCCCACCCAGCACAGGCAGCCTGGGGGGCTGTACCCGGCTGCCTCAGCCCTCGGGACCACGCAGCGCTGGGAGCTGCAGCCTCGCCTCCCCCTCTCTCCATCCTCTCAGTCTCACTTGTGTGTGGCTACAACAGGCAAAGGCAGGCAGTGCAGCCCCGGGGAGGTGCCAGGGGCAGGGTGGCCCGTGGCAGGGGCACCCCAGCAGCAGCCAGCCCGTTCCCTGCCCGGGGGTGCTTGTGCTTTGTCACACCACACCGGCGGCTGCTTCTGCAGCTCAACAGCTCCCAGTGCCAGCGTCCCCATCACAGCACACAGCACACCCTGCGCTGCCCACAGCAAGGGGCTGCTGCCAGGCTCTGGGTTGCATGCCCTGGGGCAGGGTGGAAGGGCTGGGGGCTGCTGCCAGGCTCTGGGCTGCGTGCCCTGGGGCAGGGTGGAAGGGCTGGGGGCTGCTGCCAGGCTCTGGGCTGCGTGCCCTGGGGCAGGGTGGAAGGGCCAGGGGCTGCTGCCAGGCTCTGGGGGCTGCTGCCAGGCTCTGGGCTGCGTGCCCTGGGGCAGGGTGGAAGGGCCAGTCCCGAGCTGCAGCTGCAGCCAGCCCAGCCCTGCTGCAGGTACCTGCCGTGGGGCAGGGGCTGCCTGGGGCTGGGGCTGCTGCAGGTACCCACCGTGGGGCAGGGGCTGCCTGGGGCTGGGGCTGCTGCAGGGGCACCCACCTCACATACAAAGCGGTACAAAAAGGGCTCCTGTGCCAGCTGCCCAAACTCCAGCTGTTGTCAGCCCCACACAGCCCAGCCCTGCCACAGCCCCCCCGCCTGTGACACGCGGTGGAAGGTGCGGGGTGGGGGGTGTTTCCTTTATTGGCCGTCGCTCACAGGAGGATGAGGAGGAGGAGGAGGAGGAGGAGGGCCGCTAGGAGCGGTGCTGCAGCTGCAGCCTGCGCTCGGCCGCGGCAGCCAGAGTCCTGCGGCGCACGGCGGCGGCGTCGGGCCCCGCGGCCTCGGGGCCGGGCTGCGGCTGCCCCGGGCTCGGCTCCTCCTCCGGGCTTCTGCTTAGATAGCGCCTGCGGGGAAAGGGAAACGCTGAGCGAGCAGCGGGGTGGGACGGGGGAGGGCTCGGCTGAAGGAGAGGACGGGAGCGGGGAGAGGAACGCAGGAACAGCACCGCGGGGAAACGGCTGGCGCGGCCTGCTGAGGGGCAGGCACGGGGCACACGGCACACACGGCACACACAGCCCCTCACTAACAGCACACACAGCCCCTCACAGCACACACAGCCCCTCACAGCACACACGGCACACACAGCCCCTCACAGCACACACAGCCCCAAACAGCCCCAAACAGCGCACACAGCCCCTCACAGCACACACAGCCCCAAACAGCACACACAGCCCCAAACAGCCCCAAACAGCGCACACAGCCCCAAACAGCGCACACAGCCCCTCACAGCACACACAGCCCCTCACACACAGCCCCTCACTCACAGCCCAACACTCACAGCCCCACACTCACAGCCCAACACAGCCCCTCGGTCACAGCCCCTCACTCACAGCCCACAGCCCCTCACTCACAGCCCCAAACAGCCCACACAGCCCCTCACAGCCCCACACAGCCACTCACAGCCCCACACAGCCACTCACAGCCCCACAGCCCCTCACAGCCCCACACAACCCACACAGCCACTCACAGCCCCTCACTCACAGCCCCACACAGCCACTCACAGCCCCTCACTCACAGCCCCACACAGCCCACATAGCTCCACACTCACAGCCCCACACAGCCCCTCACTCACAGCCCCACACTCACAGCCCCTCACTCACAGCCCAACACAGCCCCTCACTCACATCTCCACACTCACAGCCCCACACTCACAGCTCTCGTGGGATGGGAAGAAAATGCAACTGGTGGGTTGAGATAAGAACAACTAAACTGAACTGACATGTAAGAGGAAGAATGACAGAATCACAGGTGGGGGTTAAAGGGACCTTTAGAGATCATCCAGCCCAACCCCCTGATAACAACAGCAATGAAGAGAGACCAAAGCCAAGTGCTGCCCGATGCTCCCCACCCCTGAGCCATCCCCAGCAGCCATCCCCCCTCCCAGCCAACCCCCAGGGTCTGTACTGGGCAGGATGGGCTGTGGTCTGGACTGGCCCTGTGGCTGGTTGGGGTCAGCTGTGCTGGCCACGCTCCCTCCCAGCTGCTGGCTTCCCAACCTGACACGTTCCTGTGCCCCCTGAGCCAGGGGAAGCTGCTGGAGCAGGGGCTGGGGCTGGGGCAGCTCTGCAGGGCCCTGCCAGCCCCCACCATGCTGGGATTGTGTTTTCTGCACCACTAAAGCACTTTTCCTTCTCTTTCAGCAGCAGCTGGATGCTGGTAAATGCTACAAGTGAAAAAGTTCCATTCTCCCTCCAACACCTACTCTCAGTTGGGCTCAAAGAGCCAAAGTTGGGCTCTCCCTCTGCAGAGGTGCTGACCTGCTGGTGATGAGCTACTCTGGCAGTCAACCCTGTGCTGCTCTGTGCCTCAGAGCCTCACTCTGCACTGGGGTGGGCTCAGAGCTGTGCCAGGGGACAAGCTACAGGTGCCCAGAGGACTCGACACGAGTGTTCTCCTTGATTACAGGCTCAGCCTAAAGCCTGCTGGAGAAACCCTCTGATCTCACAGAATCATGTTGGCTGGAAAAGACCTTTAAGATCACTGAGTCCCAGCCCTGCCCTCACCCTGCCCAGCCCAGCACTGACCCACAGCCTCAGCACCTCAGCTCCAGGGCTTTGGGATCCCTCCAGGGCTGGGCACTGCCCCAGCTCCCTGGGCAGCCTGGCACAGGGAAACAGCTCCATGGGGCAACCTGAGGCTGCTTCCTCTTGTCCTGTCACTTGTTACTGGGGAGGAGAGATTGAATCCCCCTGGCCACAGCCTCCTGCAGACAGACCCACAGAACCCTTTGGGTTGGAAAAGCCCAAAGAGCTGTGCTTCAGCCCCTCAGAGAGCTGGGCCCTGTCAGAGCTGCTTCTATCAGTGACAGCACCCTGAGCCTGCTGTAGCAGATGCAGTCATTCCCCTCACTACCTCTTGCCTCACCCCAGGCTCCCAGAGGTCAGAATCCATTTGTCAGCATCCCTGGCAGTTTGAGGCAGGAACCTACTTGCGAGCTTGCTGCAACAAGTCCTCCTTGCGCTGCACCAGCATCCGCTGCCTTTCATCCGCTGACTTGGAGAAGCGGCTCCCCCTGGCCTCAAAATCCTCTGCTTGAGCAGCCTCTGCCTCCACTTCACTCAGTTCCACCACCTCTTCCAGCCTGGAGTTGAGTTCAAGTGGCACTCTCTCAGTCTAAGAGGAAAGGCAAAAAGCTGTAAGTCTCTGCAGTATGTTCCAACGGGAGCCTCTGGGCATCACATCAACCAGCCACAGAGAGCCCTGGGAGGCTCTGCAAGGAACCAAACTCCCCTGCTGCCCCCACATCCCCTGGGCTCCTATGGAAACACAAGCCAAAAGGCAGAACAAAGCTATTGCAAAGAGCCTGTACTCTGTAAGGCTGTATCTTTCATGGTGTGTTGGAAAGTGATCTCAACCATTCAGCACTCCTAAGGAATGCTCCCTGGAAATGGGGCAGGGCAGGACAGGCTGATGCTGCAGCTGATCTGAGAGGCTGAGCAACAGGGAAGAAACCCACATCCTCAGGGAAGAACAGCAAATGCATTTGAGAGAGGCAGGGAAGTGCTGCAGAGAGGCCAGGGCAGGGACAGCAAGGTGCTGAGGGGCTGGAAAATGTGTGTGAGGAGGAAAGGCTGCAGCCCTGGGGCTGTTGAGCCTGGGGAAGAGAAGCCTGAGCTCAGGGCCCCTTCTCAATGCTGCTCAGTCCCTAAAGGAGGATGGATGGGGCCAGGCTTTGTGCTGGGGTGGCCAGTGTCAGGACAAGGGGTGATGGGCACAGGCTGGAACACAAACAGTTCCCCTGGCCCAGGAGGAGAAAAAGAAGGAGAAAAGGAGAAAGGAGGAGAAAAGTCCCTTGGTGCTGAGGTGAGGGACCCTGGCCCAGGCTGCCCAGGGAGGGTGTGGAGGCTCCTTCTCAGGAGGTTTCCAACCTCAGCTGGACACGTTCCTGTGCCCCTGAGCCAGGGGAAGCTGCTGGAGCAGGGGCTGGGGCTGCAGCAGCTCTGCAGGGCCCTTCCAGCCCCACCATGCTGGGATTCTGTGAGCTGCAGAGGGTATGTGCTTGAGGAAGGTATTTTCACCAGGTTCTGCAGCAGCCCATCATGGTGTGTTTGTGCTGCAGGAGCCAGGCTGGCACTGCCCCACTCACAGCTGTACAAGGAGCTGTCAGCCCTGCAGGTCACAGCTCTGCACCCCTGGCAGCTGCTGACACCAGTGACACAAAAAAGGGGACCAAGGTGGAACAGCCTGTCCTGATCACAGCCCCCACACACATCTGCATCAGCTCTATGGTGGGAAGGCCACATGTGACTCAGTGTGGCAGTGCCAAGAAACACATCACCCCAACAAAGGCCCTCAGGGTTTAGCCAACATTTGATATCCCAGAGGATTACTCAAACAGGTCAGGTGCCACCACTGTGTGCTGGGCCTGGCAGGGCCACAGCAGCCCCCAGGGCCGGTGTCTGTGTCCCCAGAGCTGGGACTGGCAGCAGCAGAGGGGCTGCAGCAGCTGGTGTGCAAAGCAGGCTGAACCACTGCAAAGCTCTGGAGAGGTCTCTGCAACAGCATCTCCCCAGCATGATGCCTTTGGGAGCAAAACCCAAGCCAAGTGCCATTTCCTGGGAGGCAGGAATGTCCCAGGCCATGCCAGAGCAGTGGGATCACAGAATCATGATGGCTGGCAAAGCCCCTGAAGCTGCTGCAGTCCCAGCCCTGCCCTCACCCTGCCCAGCCCAGCACTGACCCACAGCCCTCAGCACCTCAGCTCCACAGCTTTGGGATCCCTCCAGGGCTGGGCACTGCCCCAGCTCCCTGGGCAGCCTGGCACAGGGGCTCACACCCCTCTCAGGGAAACAGTTCTGCCTCAGCTCCAACCTCAACCTCCCCTGGGGCAACTTGAGGCTGTTTCCTCTTGTCCTGTCATTTGTCACTTGGGAGCAGAGCCTGACCCACCCCTGGCCACAGCCTCCTGTCAGGGAGTGTCAGAGAGGGCTCCTGTCTCCCCTCAGCCTCCTCTTCTCCAGCCTCAACACCCCCAGATGTTTGTTAACACCACAAAGATGGAAAAACCACTACCCAGATCCCAGTCCTCTCTCTGAGCACCAGACTGGCTGCTGGGGAGGCTCTATGGACAAAAGCATCAAAACTAATTGCAGCAGAAGGTGTGACAAGCCTCAGCAGGACAGCAGGTGGCAGAGGCAGAAGCCTGTTTGCTGCAGCAACTGCTCCTCCTTCAGGCTCCAAGAGGAAAAGGAGTCAGTTTTGTGAAAGCCATGGGGCTCTAAGTAGAGCCAGCAGGTGCTGAAGCAAAGACAACTGGATTCTCAAGGGGGCTGGGGAGCAGGAGCTGAGCTCCCAAGTCAGGGCTGAGCAGTCCCAGGGGTCACAGACACACAAATATAGAGGAGAACCTCTAAAGATATTTTAGCACATGGAAACAGGAGTTGGCAGAAAATAGCTCCAGGTGCTGCTCTGGGATCTGTTCTAACAGGCAGTAACAGCAGAGTCAGGAAACAGGGGAGGCTGGGTGAGTGTGCATCAGGCACAGCACAGGGCTGCTGCTGTGTCACAAGGGTGAGGGACCAGCACAGCTGACCCTGAGCAAGAGCCTGGCAGAATGCAGCCTGGGCATGAGCCAGCAGTGTGCCCAGGGGGGCAAGGAGGCCAAGGGCAGCCTGGCTGGGATCAGCACTGGGGGGGGCAGCAGGAGCAGGGCAGGGATTGTCCCCTGTGCTGGGCCCTGGGGAGGCTGCAGCTCCAGGGCTGTGTCAGTGCTGGGCCCCTCACTCACTGCCACAGGGACACTGAGGGGCTGCAGCTCCAGGGCTGTGTCAGTGCTGGGCCCCTCACTCACTGCCACAGGGACACTGAGGGGCTGCAGCTCCAGGGCTGTGTCAGTGCTGGGCCCCTCACTCACTGCCACAGGGACACTGAGGGGCTGCAGCTCCAGGGCTGTGTCAGTGCTGGGCCCCTCACTCACTGCCACAGGGACACTGAGGGGCTGCAGCGTGGCCAGAGCCGGGCACAGAGCTGGGGAAGGGGCTGGAGCACAAGGGGCTGGGGAGGGGCTGAGGGAATGGGGGTGTTGAGCCTGGAGAAGAGGAGGCTGAGGGCAGCCAGGAGCCCTCTCTGACACTCCCTGATAGGAGGCTGCAGGGAGCTGGGGATCAGGCTCTTCACCCATGTAACAAGTGACAGGACAAGAGGAAAGGGGCTCAAGTTGCCCCAGGGGAGGTTGAGGCTGGAGCTGAGGCAGAACTGTTTCCCTGAGAGGGGTGTGAGCCCCTGTGCCAGGCTGCCCAGGGAGCTGGGGCAGTGCCCAGCCCTGGAGGGATCCCAAAGCCCTGGAGCTGAGTTGCTGAGGGCTGTGGGTCAGTGCTGGGCTGGGCAGGGTGAGGGCAGGGCTGGGACTGCAGCAGCTTCAGGGGCTTTGCCAGCCCAAACAACTCCCTGACTCTATGATCCCACAACTGCTGAGTGTGACCTCACAGACCTTCAACACCATTTACACCTGGATGAGGCTCAGAGGTGTCTCTCAACTCCCCCTGCAGGGTCAGCACTGAGCCCCGAGCCATCAGCTGCGTTTGCACGAGGGGATGAAGATCTGTCATCATCTCTTCTCTTGGGACCTTTGAGTTGCAGCCACATCACATGAGGTGTGGCACAGAGGAAAGCCCTCACTCCTCATGAGGAAGGCTGCTTGTGTTTGAGCACGTTAGCTCCCCTCACAAGTGTCATTTCAAAGCAGCACAGCTCCAGTGGGTCTGGATCTACAAACATCCTCCAGAGTTTGTTGTGTCTGCAGCCTGCTGGGGAGGGAGCTGCCCCAGCTCAGCCTCAGCTGAGTAAGAGGTTGGCTATTTAAGTCACTAAAGGCTGCAGAGGCAGTCACACATCTCTCAAGTTCACTGTCTTTTCTTCCTGCCACATTTTAGAGCCCTCAGGGAAGAGCAGCAAAGCCCAACATCACCCTCCACTCACACCGAAGCTCCCCACACCTCTTCCTCCAGAACACAGCCCTGTTACAAGGGACATGATGCTCATTTGCAGTGTCTGCAGACAAACAGCATGGGAAGGGGGAGAGGAAGGGGAGGAGCAAAGCATCCTGCTCTTTGTATTCCACAGGTGGGCAGAGACATCACCCTTTGCTGCTCTGTCACCTGGGAGTGTCACCTTCCAGGAGGAGAAACACAAAGGCACAGGAAACCCTTTACAGCAGCACCACGATGAAATCTTCCTTCAGTTGCCTGACAGCATTAGTTCTGGTGTGAAATGTAAGGAAGGGAGGCCACAACTGGAGCTGGTAAGGAACCAAAGGCCCCCACCTGCCCATGCAGCCTCTAATTGTGCTTCTTTCCCCATCCTTTCCCACCAGCTTACCTGGGTGATGGCTTCTGCCTCCTCCTGATCGCCGCTGTGCCGCTCCACAGAGCTGCTGAGTGCAGGTCTGATGCTGTCAGCACGCTGCAACACAAACATCAGCCTTCACACAGTGTGGGGAGCAGCAAAGCAAACCCCAGCCCTTTGAGCACCACTCAGGAGCAGGGAAGTTGGCAACAAACTGAAGGCACAGTGTTGAGAGCTGGCTGTGGCTCCCCACAGGCACAGCCCAGGTGACACTGTGCACCTCTGATGTGCACAGAACCAGGACCCAGCACTGTCCCCAGCCTGCTTCACTGAAATCTGTCACTCATGAAGCACAAGGCAGTGCTCTGCCCACCACCTTCTCTGCAGAAACCCTTCCTAAGAGCTCAGTTCAATCACCTGTCAGCAGAGAAATCAGCTGGAAATGTTCTAAAGGCTCTGCACAAGAGAATCCAGAAGAGCTGCTTTAACTGAGCAAATATTTGCCTGTAGCCTAGCTAGGGCATTGTCCATATATGTAGGGCTGGTGACTGACTGCTGCATGCACACAGGTTGAAACAAAGCAAACAACAGTTGCCAGGGCTTTTTAACCAGGGCTTGGCACTATACTATGTGTTTGTATGGGCAAGCCCTTTCTGCATCCAGTCACAGCAACCAGGGGCAAGCTAAAAGGCAGGAGTGAGAGTTCCCCATCCTGCATCCAGTCACAGCAGTCAGGGGCAAGCCAGAGGGCAGGAGTGAGAGTTCCCCATCCTGCATCCAGTCACAGCAGTCAGGGGCAAGCCAGAGGGCAGGAGTGAGAGTTCCCCATCCTGCATTCAGCCACAGCAACCAGGGGCAAGCCAGAGGGCAGGAGTGAGAGTTCCCCATCCTGCATCCAGTCACAGCAACCAGGGGCAAGCCAGAGGGCAGGAGTGAGAGTTCCCCATCCTGCATCCAGTCACAGCAGTCAGGGGCAAGCCAGAGGGCAGGAGTGAGAGTTCCCCATCCTGCATTCAGTCACAGCAACCAGGGGCAAGCTAAAGGGCAGGAGTGAGAGTTCCCCATCCTGCAGCCCAGTCACAGCAGTCAGAGGCAAGCCAGAGGGCAGGAGTGAGAGTTCCCCATCCTGCAGCCCAGTCACAGCAGTCAGGGGCAAGCTAAAGGGCAGGAGTGAGAGTTCCCCACTTTCTTTTGTACAAGCAAAGACCCTGTAGTGGTGGTTTAGCCCCAGACAGCAGCTCAGCACCACACAGCTGCTCACTGGCTCCTCCCCTGACAGAGGCTCTGAAGGGCAGAAGAAACTCTGGGCTGAGATACCAGTTTCATCATTGGCAGAATGAGATCTCTCTTCTTAAAAGACAGGTAGTGAAAAGGAAAATGACAGAGAAATAAACCCTGAGAAGAACAAATCAAAACTAGCTGCTTGCCAGCAATGAACCAAAGCCCAGCCTGTTCCCCAGCACCATCCCCTGGGCAACTTCTCCTCCAGTTTATATACTGGGCAGGATGGGCTGTGGTCTGGCCCTGTGGCTAGCTGGGGTCAGCTGTGCTGGCCATGCTCCCTCCCAGCTACTTGTGCACCCCCAGGCTTCTCACTGGCAGGGCAGGGGGTTGACCTGAAAAGTTCTTAGTACAAGCAGAGCTCAGCAACAGCTCTAACACCAGAGTGTCAGTGAGGCTGTCCTCCCAGTAAATCCAGACCCCAGCTACTGGGGAGAAAATGAACTCTGTCCCAGCTGAAACCAGGGCAATCTTGTGAATGGGTAACAGTAAAGCACACCTGAAACCCATCCCAGGACATCTTGTGTGAGAGGAACAGAAGGATACACCTCAGTCCCACAGCACTGGGAGACACTGCACTCCAGATGGATGCTGCAGCACAGAGACAGAACATACACTGTGCTGAGAGAGGCCTCAGCAGTGCTGAGACAGCACTAAAGGGTGGGTGTCAGGAGGATGGGGATGGGCTTTGCTCTGTGGTGCCCAGGGACAGCACAAGGGGGAACGGGCACAGGCTGGAACACAAACAGTTTCCCTGACCCAGGAGGAGCAAGTGCTTTGGTGCTGAGGTGAGGGAGCCTGGCCCAGGCTGCCCAGGGAGGGTGTGGAGGCTCCTGCTCAGGAGGTTTCCAACCCCAGCTGGACACGTTGCTGTGCCCCCTGAGCCAGGGGCAGCTGCTGGAGCAGGGGCTGGGGCTGCAGCAGCTCTGCAGGGTCCTGCCAGCCCCCACCATACAGAGGATATGTGAAAACTGTTTTGGTGCTTCTGACTGCAACATCTTCCTACAGGTAAGTGTGTAAGTAAGCTAAGCTGGATTCAACAGTGTTCCACCTTGCCTGTTCCCCTCACTCACTGCCAGCAGCCTCAGCTCTGGGAGAAATCAGGAAGTCAGTGATTTTAGGTCCAGCTTTCTGACTCACCTGTGTGGGGAAAGGGACCTGGATGCGCCCTTCCAGGATGTTGTCAGTGGTGATCTCCACAGACCGAGTGAGCTGCAGATCCTGGAGAACCAAGTGGTAAGGAACCTGAGGGAACATCTCCTGGATCTGATGGGCCTGCAGGAGGCAAGGGTCATCCAGTCAGCAGCAGCACTAAAGTGACCTGGTGAGTGTCTCAGCAGAAAGAGACTTCAAACTGAACAGCCCAGAGGTGCTGCTCATGATATGATAAGCTGTGAGCAGAAAGAAAAGCAAGAGAAAGGAATCTCATGCTGGCCTTCACTTCCAGGGCAATTCATTTGACTCCACTGAAGCCAGAAGCAAAACTGCAGCTCCTATGGAGACACCACATGCTCCTGATAATTCAGGTTCCTCAGCAGTGCTTGTGGATGAACAAAGGCTTCAAAAGCTTCCCAGCCCTCTCTTTATGACAGCCCTTCTAACAAGGATCCATAGGAAAGTCACATGAGTGACTAAAGTTACAGCAACACTGGAAAAAAGAGATAAATGCCACTTTTCCTTGTCCCAGCCAGGTTCCAAAATAGCACTGGAAAGGACTCATGGAGGAAGGTTTAATAACCCACCTTCTGCAGCCACTCTGCCTACAGACCAGTGTAAGAGGGCCTGAAAGCTCCAGTAAAGCAAACTGGGTTGTCAGGGAACTGCTGGTGTTCAAGCTGCCTAAATATTCTCCAAGTCAAACAGACAGAAGCAAAGGGCAGACAAACAAAGTGCTCCCAGTGCCCAACAGCTGGGCTCCACAAAATAACAACATCCATGTTTTAACCACTGCTGGAAGTTAAGGGCACTGGGGGAATGAGACCAACAGCAACAACAAGGGTGGAAGGAGGTTGGAGAGCAAAGCAAAACCCAGGCACCAGCCTACAGTGAGTTCAGCCAGAAGCAACTACAGCAAACCTAACTCTCTGTCCTACTAACCTGGGACCAAAACAACTGATTGAACCTTTCAGCCTCTGGCTTTTCCCTTGAAACACTCCCCCAGGCTTCCACCCAGTAACATGAAGGAGAGTTTGACTTACTCTCTACTCAAAACCACCAGCACACTAACAGCTTGCTAAGCTGGGCCCTCCCATTAAAGCAGGTATTTGGATGTAAGCTGCTACTGTACTTTTAATAGTGCTCAGTGCTAAGGAGCCAGAACTCATCCTCAACAAAACCATTCCTGTCACTGTGGCCAGTAAGACAACTCAAGTGCCCTTGGTGGAGTGGTGCTGTGTATTTCACCAGTAAAGCACCTGTATTTCACCAGTAAAGCACCTTCCTGCTCCCTGCCTCAAAGCCCCTTGGCCTTGTCCTGTTGAGGCTTTGACAGCAGGGAAGGCTCTGGGAGAGACCTCACACTCAGGAGATACCTCACTGAGCATTTATTACTATGCACACAGAGGCTTTAAGAAGGAAACAGCACTTCTCAAACTAAATGAACCCAAGTGTGTTTCATGAGGCTGTATCCTACCCTTGTTGTACATTACAGTGCCTATGTGTGAAGCCAAACCTGGGGTTTCACCCTCAGCACTCCTGTCATCTTCATGAGCCAACGGGAGCTGAGTGTGCTGCAGAGCCTCACCTCACAGGACTCTCCCCAAACAGCTCTCTTGGAGCTCAGTGCTATTAAAAAGAACTACTAACAAAACCCTCAGAGGCTACAGAATAGGTTTGATCAGTTGACCAACAGCTAAACTCCATGGTTACACACTTACACCTTCCCCACTACACATTATCAATGAATCAAAGACTTATTAAGGTTGGAAAAGACCCTTAAGACTGAGTCCAACCATGAACCCAGCCCATGGCCAGCACTAAACCACATCCCTCAGCCCCCCTCCAGGGGTGGGGACTCCAGCACCTCCCTGGGCAGCCTGGCACAGGGGCTGACATCTCAGCTGGTGAAGGAATTTTCCCTAAGCCCCAGCCCTTGGCACAACCTGAGGCTGTTTCCTCTTGTCACCTGGAGCAGAGACCAACTCCCACCTGGCCACAGCCTCCTGTCATGGTGTTGTGGAGTGAAGGTAAGTCCTGACAAAAGCTAAGGAAGCTGCACTAAACCAGCTGAGGAGGAGTCTGCCTGTCCACACAGAAAGCACATGCAGCTTTTCTCCCTCCTTTACCTACCTCCAGACCTGTTCTTTTATGTTTGCACACTGGAACCAACACACAGACCTAAACCAAAGCTTCTCTCGCTCCTAAGATCAACTTTCATGTAGCATCTGAACACTGTTTTGGCTCCCTTCCCACCTGTTCTCCACCTGCAGCTACTTCTTTCCCTCCCCAACAGGAAGGCTGAGGTGCAATCTACTGAAGCAGCCTTACCATAGCATTGAGCTGGGAGTTGCTGGCTTGTGCAATCCCAAGGATGTTCGTGGTGTGCATCACTTCTACTGAGAAGCTGGGCAGCCAGCTGGCAATTCGAGAGCCTAAGGACAAGAAACCACCACAGAAAGTCAAGTCAGAATAGGAGCTTCAGCAGGCAAAGTACTTCTTCATGTATTGCACAGAAGTTGTCATATTCCTGCCAAGGACACACATGGAGTTGGGCAGTGCCATCCAGCCCTAAGGTCTCTCAGCATGGAGACTGCTGGAACCCACCTCTTCAAACACAGTGCCATAGTGGCAGAGCAACCTGAGAGCCAGAAGAAGGTCAAGAAAACAACACATCCTTCTTTTTCTTGCTTTAATGTTCCCATTAAAGGCAGAATTAAAATGATCCAGAGCCAAATTCAGTCCTGGGATACAGGAATAACTGCAGTCATTTTACTAGGAGCAGGTCAGCTTCTGAACAGGCTGAACCTGAGCCCAAAGTAGATCAACCTCTCCTAACTCCACAGCAGTCTCCCAGGTCTCCAAGGCACAGGAGAGCAGTAGCTATCCAAAGCCAGAGTGGTACTGTAAACATGAATGTCCTTTGGAGACCTAAAGCACCCCAAAAGCAAGAGCAATGCAAGAAGATGTCAGTCTCAGTGTACCTGGCAATGTCTGACCCTTCTCTGCCCATTGTCCTCCTCCCACAGTCCCCAAAGACTGCAGAAGCAGCACAGATAAAGAATGGGTCACTCTGTAAGCTCACAGCTTCTTGGCTACACAAGACAGAGCCCCAGGCTGAGTATTTGCACTACTGAAACCTACTGAGAAACAAAGATGACTGTCACCAACACCTGGGGAGCTGTGGAAGGCAAGAACACACCAGTACCAAAACAGTCACATTTTGGAAGATGAGCAAGAGGAATTGTTGCACACACAGAACTCATGATGCTCTCAGACCACAGCTGCTTGCTGAGTGGCTACAACACACCACTGAGGGCACCAGAATGACACATGAAACCCTCCTGGGCTCATGAATCCACCTAAGAATAAGCTTCTGCAGACTCCTGCACCTGGGCAAGCACAGGATGTCTCCTGTAAACTGAGTGGCAAATGGACTTTTGACACCCTCACAGGAGCCAGGGACAGGAGAAAGATCACCTTGTGGACTGCAGCACTGAGGCTGTTTCCTCTCTGGCTGTCACTGATTAACCTGGATTTCCCCCTCTGCTGGTGAGCATGGCAAGCACTGAGCAAATGCCACCAGAAATCAAGCCAAAAGGGGCACTGGTGCAAAATCTGCAAGACATCTCTGCAGCTCTGGCCAACCTCAGAGACACTGGTGTGAGCTCTTGTGACAGAGCTGTCAGAAGGAGACGTGTGTGAGCCACTCAGGAAGAAGCACAGCTCCAGTTTCAATGGAAGCATGGACAGAATGTCCCTCTGGAGAAGGTTGTTCCCTTCCTTCCTCTGGGCAGCAGCACCAGGTACCCAAGCTGCCTCACTCACCATCGAAGTGGAAGAAGTGGTTGTGCTGGTTCAAGCGTGGTCTGCCTTCTGCTACTGCCACAGGCACCAGGTTCTCATCCAGATTCTCCCTTTGGTGATCCTCTCGCACATGATGGCTGTCAGTGATGTTAAGAGACATCCTGCAGGTGGGGCAAGATGTATCTTGTTCCAACCAGGACCTCAGGCAGGAGCTGACAGGAAAACAACAAGGTTATGGTGAGCTTGCAGGGGTTTTCCAAGCCACCAGGGCACATCAAGCAGCTGTGGCTACCAAACCAACACATGGGCCCTTCCAGGGTACACTCAGATGAGCAACTGATGACTCTGGCTTAGGGTTCTCATTTCCTTCAGCTGAAGCCAAGGGTGCACTTTTGCTACACAGATTCCTCCCAAACTTAAAGCACTCTGTGTTAGCCCTCTAGCTCAAAACAAGCAAGTTCTCCCCAAACAGGTCTGTGCCACTACAATGCCACCTTGCAGGAAGGGACAAGTGTTTGAAATGCAGGTTGAAAGGCTCAGGGCTGTGCTTGCTTTTGGTTCAGACTGATGTGACTCCATTGCTGGATCAGTTGTGCTGATTTGCAATAGGGAAGAACTGGATTTCACAGCTCTGAACACGTCTCCCATGGTACAGCCATCCCTGGCCATACCCACTTGGTACCACACAGCAGAAGGGCTCAGTCACCTAAAGCACCTCAGTAGAGGGATGACCAACAACAGGCCAAGCTCAGCAATGTTTCAGAGCAGCTCTTTTAAACCTGACTGCTTCCTAGAAGATAAAGGAGAGAGTTTCAATGGAGCTTAAAAGATTCAGACCCCCAGTTGCATTAAAGTTCCTTCACAGGCACAGAGCTGAGCTCAGCAACGTGACTCTTCCCTGCCAGTCTCCCTTCTACTCCAAAGACATGGCTATTCAAAAGGTTCCCATGCAACTGAGAATGGACACAGCATTTAGGCTGTTGGCAAAACCACCAGGCTTTTATGAGGAGAGAAATCCTTCTTAGGTTGTAAACAGGGCTCCTAATTACACCTGGTTTCATGTGCAAGCCTAAGCCATCCACTGTTTCCTCCCTCTGTGCACCAAGCAGGGAAGTGTCACAGCTTCAGGCAAAAGGATCCTTTTAGATACAGAGAAAACAACTTTCTGGAGAGAAGAGAAGAGCCTGGGCTTCTCAAGTGCTCAGTAGGTGACTCATGCCAATCAGTAGCACTGGAAGAGGAGTCTCTGCCACAGAGGCAGTTACCTCATCACAGACTCCCTGGCACACAGGTTTGTCAGAAATGACAACGAATTAGCACACAGATTGGAACCTCTGGCTTGCCAGTTACCAGAAAGGCAAAAAGCTCTTTGCAGGCAGTAACTTGCTCACATGACAGCACAGGGACAATTTAAGTGACCACACATGGTAATCACATGGCCCTTCAGAAGCTCCTGGTTTAATCCCCGTGTCTCCTCTCAGTTGTAAGCACAGGCAGGAAAACATAAAGCACTGCTACAAAAGAGCTAAGAAAAGGCACATCCAGCTCAGCACATTGTCACCACAAGCATCTGCTACTATCCACTGCTCAGTGTGAGAGACACAGAGAGAGATCCTTTGGCCAAGAGCCTCCCAGTTGCAGCTACCAGCTGCTTAAGGACCTCTTCAGCTCCTGTGGTTAACAACCCTGATGGACCCCTTGTGAAATCACATCAGACCTGGCCTCCACAACTGTCCTGGAGGGCTCATCACCACACAAGGATGCACTGTGTACAAATCCTCCCTGTTTCCACTTTAAAGCTCATATCTGAAAGGTCCTTAAGGATCTAACTCTCACCTTCCCTCCTT